>NC_080744.1:15475115-15775115 GCF_020826845.1 Diceros bicornis minor
TCTCTTTTAAAAATGCCTACTTAGGCATAGAAAAGGTTTCTATTCTTGTTCCAACACTGATCTGGGGGCTGATGGAAGAAGAGTATGTTGTGGCGGGGCAATTTGGTGTGGGGACAGCTGAACGCTAACTCTCACATACCCGAACTCAGAAAGAAAAGGCCATATTCTTGAACAGGAACAAAGAGGAGAATATATAAATTTTGACCTTTAAACCTGCCATCATCGTCTTTAGTATGAACTCTATCCTAGGAGCCGTATTATGTAAACTACCGGCAAGTCCTTAGAAAGAGTTTCAAGAAAAGCTGAGTAAATTATAACTTTCTTTTTCAAAAAAATAAACTGGACAACTTTTTTCAAATTGTCTCACACTTGGCTATATCAGTGATCATGAATATAAAGTAGAACTAACAGTTTTTACGAGTAGCACAATTCTTGATATTTTTTATTTCTCTCCAGCTTATATTTCTTGAAATTGGCTGAGCCAATGAGGAGTGTGTATATTTATCCACCTTTGCTGATTTCTTGACACCCTAGGCTTTTTCTCTTGTACTATTTGTTACCAAGGAGAAATGGGCTTAAAGGAGTCTATCTTAGACCTAGAGTGGTAATAGCTACCATCATTTCAAAAAGCCTCACTCTAAGGTGGTTTTCCCTAAAAAGTAGTCCTAGGGAATCATGCTCTGGGAAGGCTTTGGTGTCTTAACCTTTGTGATGTACTACATGAGATGGGCCTCAGACACAGGTCTGAGTAGAACAAAACCAAGGTTAAATGGTACAGAGACTTTTCTAAGTCAAATAACTTCTAAGGAATTTATCAAATATAACTTCTGGAGTGTCATTGGAGATGTGAAAAATAATACTAAAAGTTATTGTATTCCCTGCTCGAGATTTAGTACAGTTACATTACTTTAAAATATATCTGTGTTCATGGCTGTCAGAAGAAATCCTAACAAAATCCACACATTTGCCACATCCATTACCGCTGTAAAGAATTGCTTTGAAATGCTTGCTCTAACAGTTACGCAGCTTCAACTTCCTCATTTGAGGCTGGACATTTCTAGTTCTGGGCTGACAGTCTGCACCCAAGGAGCCAAGCAAGGGTGTTGTACCTAACAATTACAAGTTCTCACTTGCAATGAAAAATAATCATAGCCAATGTCCATTGAGCACTTAGTGTCTACCATGGCTCGTATGTATACATCACTTACTATACTGTCAAAATGTAATCCCCCCAAACGAGACTGCATGGCTGGTAATATTATTTTCTCCATTTTACAGATGAGGAAACTAAGGAGAGAGATGTTAAGAGTTTACCCAAAGTCACAGAGATAGTAAGCAGAACTGGGTTCAAACCCAGCTTGTTGCTGACCCCAGAGTGTCTTCCCTGCACAGACACGCTCACAGAGTCACGGTTTGGGAGAAGCAGGCGGAGGACTGGCAGCCCATTATATAGTTTGACCATGAGCAGAAAATAATTCTATTTTAATTGTCTTTAATACTAATATAACACCAAAAAGAAAAATTTCCAAAATATACAATATAAAGAAGAAATTTTTATTAGACTGAATGCAAATAGTCACTAGAGCTTAGTATGCTGAAACGTCCGACACTTTTCATGACAAATTCTTTGACAGGCCACGTCACCAACATAGAATCAAAACTATCAAAAATAAATCCCTTAATCTCTGGTCCTTTCTTTCACACTTTCAAGCATCCTCCTTTCAAATAATCCACCAACCCTCCAGGAACTTGCAGCATGGGGGGATCTTTTCACAGAAGATACACGCATGAGAAAAACAGTCTATGATTTGGGGTAGGGCCCAGCTCCTTGGTGGAGTAGATTGTGCATCTTAGACAACAGGGCAGAAGGCAACGTTTTATATCCATCATGTTTAGCACAACTTCTAGATTCTTGGATGTTTTCTTCATATTTTGCAATCTTTCTCCTTAAAAAATATACGGTAATAATGACACCATCATCTTATTTTGTGCTTAATAATGAGACGGATAAAAACGGTAGCTACTCATGAGAGCAAAAGTGAAAAAGAAAAACGGCAAACAAAAAGGTAAGTCATTTGTTGTAAGAACCTACAAATAAATTAAACTTGGCCTAAGATGTATTGATTTTGTGTGGTCTTGCCTGTAGAATAACATCAGGGCTCTTGACAATCCATTACATTCAATAGGCAAAATCTCCTTATAATTTTTTTTCTGTTTCCTGAACGATGTATAATCTATTTTTTCCTTGATGAAAAAGCAGTGCTCTATAAGCTTGAAAATTCTTTAAAGTGGTGAACAAAGCTGACACGTTATACTTGGGAAAGTTTCTTCTGATCACTTCTTCAATACCATATATGGAGAAAAATTAGTTATAATTGACCCCACAAATGATGAGTTAAATATAAATACATGTATACTTTCTAAATATACCAGCTGAGTCCAGCAAACTGGAAGCGATTACTGGGTCATCTTTATTAGAAAGTTAGAAATGGCATGCCAGAGTGAATGCTTTGCATTTTTTTTATCAGAGATTTTCAGTATCAAAGAAGAAAGCCTAAAAATTAATTATAGATTTCTGATGAATTTTCATTGAAAAAGATTTACTTCTCAATATCTTTAGATCATTATTGGGAACTGATTCTTTCCTGCCAGTACTAAAAGTGAGTCCAAAGAAAACCTTTTAAAAATAGTGTATTTCACCACAACTCAGAGAGACACTCTTCTGAAACCTGTAATAAAAAGATTATTTTTACCATGAAAAAGTAAAATGTCTCTGCCTACATTCAAGCTGAAGGAAAACAAAGATAGATATAACAGTTCTAACAGAAGAGGAGCAAATAGACCAATCTTTTTAATCTTTAAATCTGCAATTACTCAGTGCGTGTGTGTGTATGTGCACGTGTGTGTGCGTGTGTAGGTACATGCACACTCACAGTGTTACCCACGCATGTTGTCTTCCTGCTGATAGCCTGGTAGCAGGAGGGAAATGAAGACGCTGGAAATTTCCTGACAAGGAGATTTTGATTTTTAGTGTTTACTAGTGGTGTCTGGTCTTGAAATTGGCAATTGAGGGGCCTGGTGTGCCAGGCAATGGGATTCTGGAACTTCACAATTGTGTGGCTCTGAGGAGGGCTGCCTGACTGTGAGAGTTTTGGAGCCTTGCAGATCAGGCAGCCTTGGTGCATGGTCAAAATGTCCATGCTTTACGGTCTCTTGGTGGTGGCTGCTTGATTTTCAAGACTTAACCTACACTTTCTTAGAAACTCTCCCAGACTACCAAATATCCTTAAACTCAGTGAGTAGATGACAGGCTAACTGCAGCTTTAGAAAGGTCCTCATATGCCACTGGCGAGTAACTTGGGCAACAGGAAACTCCAGGTCGAGTAATGAAGCCCATCCCCTAGGAAACCCTTCATCCTAGAAAGAAAACTGCTACAGCCGCGCAAAACTTCTTATCTGTATTCAGACAAATATAGAGACTTGAGGCAGGCAAGTAATGCAGATTCTAGAGTGACTATGCAATGCTGAAACTGAGCCAACAGTCCTTCATAAATGTATTCATTCATCCATTCCATAAATGTCCAGTGAGCACCTACTGGGGGCAGACACTGTGTGGGGCAGTGGAATCAGAAATAAGTTGGGCCCAGTTGTGTTTATAATCCACGAGTTTACAGTCTCTGAGACAGATACATGAAAACACAAGTATGATGCAGTGTGAGACATGCCATAGACGGATGTACGCGCAGGGGCTAAAGCTGGGAAGACTTAACTAATGCTGCCTCGTGGCAAAGGGAAAGTTTAAGACATTCTCCAAGCTGACTGCAGGGAGCAGGCAGAGGACAGAGTGGACGCAGCCACAGAGAGGCCCAGAGACCACACAAGGCCAGGGCAGGAGGACATCTAGGTAGATGCCTCATACAGGATGTTAAACCTGGGCCGGGTCTGATATTAGGTGACGCTGGTGCTGTCGAACAATTGGAGGAAGGATTTGATGAAACTTCTAAACTGGGGCCCAGAGGGCCTGGGGAAGGGGAAACCAGTTGGGAGGTCACCACAGTGTCCAAGGCGAGAGACTCTGCTCTGTAGCCTCTGTGTCTGCAGCCTCTGTTTCTCCCTGGCTCCTTCCCGTGGGTCTGTGAACAAACCGAAGGCTTTGACATCTTGAAAAGATACCTCTCCTCTAGTCTCAAATTCCCCCAGTCTTTCTCCTTGTTTCCCTTTTTCCTTTCCCAGCTAAGCTTGTTGAAAAAGTCATCTAAGCTCCTTATCTCCACTTCCTCACACCCCATTCCGTCAGCAATCCTTTCTGATCCGGCCTCTGGAAGCCCCATGCTGAAACTACTCTAGCCAAATCTCCAACAATCTAGTGATTGTCAGATCCGATGGGCACGTCATAGGCCTCTTCCTACCAGGCCTCCGCAGCACTCACCGTTACTAACCACTCATCCTTCTAAACCCTCCCCTCTCTTTAAATGGTACCACATCCCCTCTGCTGCCTTTCCTACCCCTCTGTCCACATTTAAAAAAAATTGTACATGGGCTTTCCATTTCTCCACCAGTTCTGTAACTGTTCTCATGCTACACCTCCTTAAACCAGTGCTTCTCAAACTTGACGTACATCAGAATCACCTGAGGGCTGGACTCAGATGGCTGGCTCCCAGCCCCAGAAATCTTGATTCAGCAGGTCTGGAGTGGGGCCTGAGAATATTAATTTAGAAAAACAAGTCCCAGTAATGCTGAAGCTGCTAGCCTGAGACCACACTTTGAGAACCATAGCCTTAAGCAATATTTTCTGTGCCCACGGCCTCAGCTACCAGCCACACTGATGATCCACTGCCATAGACATTCTCACAACCTCAGACTTGGCTATCCCTTTCCTACATCTCTATACAATATCCCCCAGGCCTCTGGAACTTCATCTATCCAAAATGGAGTGAATCAAATCTCCTTTGTTCTTTTCTCTCCACACCCCAAATCTGCTCCTCCTCCTGCATTCACTGTCTTGGAGAAAGGCACTGCCCACCTGACATAGCCTCCACATGTCACAAACTCCCAGGAGTTACTGCCTTCAAAATTCTCTGGTTCACATGCTGCCCCCTGGACTCACTGTCACTGACCCTGCCTGGGCCCTCACAGAACTCCAAATCTCCAGGCACACCGATGGACTGACAGCAAATTTGTTCTTCTTGCCTGAATTCCCTCCTTAAGGTTCGTTGCTCCCCTGAGGCCCATAGCTAGTGCCCTTATCATGTGCACTTACTAAGCACACTGTCTCAGTCAGCCTGGGCTGCTATAACAAATTACCATAAGCTGGGTGGCTTATAGAACAAACAGTTATTTCCCACAGTTCTGGGGGCTGGGAAGTCTAAGATCAAGGTGCCAGCAGATTCAGTGTCTGATGAGACCTGGTTTGCAGATGGCCATCTTCTTGCTATATGCTCACATAGTGGAGTGAGAGAGATCATCTCTCCCATGTCTCTTCTTATAAGGGCACTAATCCCATTCATCGGGGCTCCACCTTCATGTCCTAATTACTTCCCAAAGGCTCCACCTCCAAATACCATCACATTCGGGATTAAGGCTTCAACATATGTATTTTGGGGGAATGCAAATGTTCAGTCCACAGCATGCTCTGCTGACATTTTAGAAACACTCTGTATTTAATTTTAGCAGCACAGTGCCCAGTAATGTGTAAGGCACCCTAAAAAGACCAACGGTCTGTTGTTTTGATCTTACTTAAGAGTTTCCTGGGAAGAAATAAGCTGCTTCTGAAATCTCAGCATTGTTACATCCCCTTAAATTTCTCTGGCAACTAAACTGGCTCTGAAGGGACTGTAGATTATATACTTTTCTCTCTGGATGAGCTTGGTTATGTTACTAACAAATAATTCTAGGTGCTTTTTATTCTAGTAACAGAGATGGTTGGCACTAGATTTCTTTGATATAAGTTTGCTTTCAAAATAAGAAGATATATATTCTTCAGTAAGCTTGAGTGGGAGAGATGGAATTAAGAAGACTTGGGCTCTAGTTCTGGATCCGCTACAAGCTGCCCAAACTCCATGGATTCAAGATCTTTCCCTATGACAGCAGATACTCGGCTTACCAAGTTCATCTCTTTAGGGCAGTTTTCAGCCTGTTAATTTAGAATATTAACAGTCATTTCAACCGAGCATAATGAAGTACCTTCAAGTATGAGTCGATAAAACAAAAAAGTGCTTTCCCTCTGTATGAACGCATAAAAAGTTGAGCAGTGGAGAAATGTGGAGGTGAGGGGCTGTAGCAGTCAAAGCAGAGACCCTTGTGCATTGGGAACTGGACTTGGATCCTTGATCCGTGGAGAGCCCAGAGACCAAAACCACAGACTCTAGAAATGATGGCAAGAGGAGCCCAGTTCCAGGGATAAGAGTTACCAGTTATCCACAGATAGAAGAGTTCCCTGAAGTGAAACTGATGTCAGAAATACTGTCATTTCCTATACATATATTTAGGCTAACTTTTTAGCAATTCACATTTTGACACAATACCCTCTGAGTGATGCTTAATTCTTTTGTTTCTAATGTCTTACATCAACATTGAAAAAATTACAGTCTGAACACCAGCTGCATCAAAACTGTTAGAGCATCAAAATGTATATTCCCAGGCCCCAATCCAGACCTCTGGAATCACAAGCTTTCCAGGTGATTCTTATGAATATTAAACTTTGGGAACCACTGCTAAGTGGTTCACTGCTAAGTGTAAAGGACCCACCCAGGTATGGGTAAAGGTGACACACTGAAATTGACCTGGACTCAGTCAACACCTAGAAGGTTACCATCTGGTTCTTTAACCAGGCATTACTCTTGCTTGCTTCTGCTAGTTATCAGTTACACAGACACTATCTTTGTTGGAGGTTGCAAAACTAACCAGTCTTTTACTATTTTAAAACTTATTTTCATTGTGATATTAGTCTATGCCAAGGTCTAAAATCATAATCAGATTCACTGTTGCTGCTGGGGTAGCAAGGAAGAGGATTCAGTACCCAAGAAAGATCACTTTGATATATCACATGCAAATATAGGATGCAATTAATTAAATATTTCACCGATGCTGTCCAAACTCAAATGCATCCTGCTGAACTCTCCCTTAGCTTGATACTACAACCATCAGATACAAAGGCAGTGGAAGGAAGGGTCGCTGTAATATCCAATACAATAAATATATCAATTGAAGACCAACATTAAAAGAGTTATTTGCTAATGGGCACCATGCCAGGGTTACTCAGGCAATGCTGCCTGCAGAATTCCTAAGCTGAGTTCACAAGATACAGATCGATGCACCTCCAAAGAGAGTCTATATCAATCTCCATTTCATTCATTAGCTCCCACTTCGAGCTGGTTGGCTGCTAGTTAACTCTTTAATGTGGGAGAAACTGTCAGTGTAAAGGCCACTGGGACATGTGCTCTTCCCAGCTGTACTTGACCTGTCAATATTTCTTGCAGCAGGCTGTTTAAACTGGTACGGCTAATGGCAAAATGGAGACCTATGGGGTTTTGAAGGCTTTCATAGCTTTAGAATGGCTTACCATCCAATAGGAAACATTAGTAAATTCATCCCGTTGCTGTATTTCTGCCTGTGCCTTACTATCCAGATGCACAGACACTGGGATACAATTATTTTCCATAGTTCTGTTCTTGAACTCAAAAGTATTCTAGACAACACAGTATGTAAATGTGGGCCCCTCTACAATGAGATGCGATCACACCAAGGACTTGGCTGCAGTGGAGATCATTAGTGTGTGATTCAGCTCTAAAGAAGCCCCAAACAATGAGGGAAGCAAAGCAGCACTTTCTACAAAGTTAGGATTCATTTTCAATTTGTATTGGTCCGGGGACAGCTTTATTGTTGCACAGTGGAGGAACCTGGATGCTCAGGGGGACGCTTGGTGCACGAACTATTTCAAGCCCTTCTGAAAATGTAAATAAGAGCCCTAAAACATAAAGCCTTGATTACCAAAACAAAGAACAGTCTCAGACCACCAGGAATAGCTGGCTTCGCTTATTTTCTTTCTACAAATATTGAGTTTACTAATTTCCCTTGCCTTACTGTTGAATAAAATCAATTTTCTCAGTAGAGCTGATCTCTGCTTTGTGTGAAGTTAGATGTGAAGTTGATATGCATCCTTAGATATACTGTTGGGGAGAAAGCCTTGAATATTTAACCCTACGTCACAGCCAGCCCTGCCTTCACCATCCTGTGGGGCGTATATTGATTCATTATTTGACTATCAGGATTCTCCACAGGTTAATTGACATGTTTGGAATTCATGGCAAGAAAATCTGTGCATTATTTTAAAACTCCTGTCAAATTGTTTGTAGATACGGTTTGATAACAACACCTGTTTTTTCCTCTCTTGGCCAATACAATCCATTGAGAATCCTGGCTTAAACAATTTCCCTGCAGAATTGTCAAACATATGTATTTGTATTTCATTACTTGGGTAATAGCTGATTTGCCAAGTTCATTTACTACTAGTTGCTTCTCTAACATCTCAGAGGGATAATTAAGGAATACTAAGAACTGAAACTGTACTAAGTTAGGACGGGCTGGGGCCATCACCCAAATCCCAGTCCTGATTAAACTGCTGTCCAGAATTAAATATTCAATAACCAAAATGCTCTTTTCTTCCTTCACTCTGAGCAACTTATCATCAAGAAGACAGAGCTACTCCCCAAGTTGTGCAAAAGAGACTCCCCTCAAATGATCTGTTCCAATCAGATCACAGTCCTGCAGACTTTCAAGTGAAAGGTATTTACACTCAAAATTGCTAATGGTCTAAATGGTGCCTTCCCTCAGTGGATATATATGTGGGGAGAGAAGATAAATAGTAACTCCAGGAGTACGTGCTGGGAGAGAGTAAAGAAAGGCCAGGCACAGCTAAAAGCTATGGCTGAATACCACGGCACCGATGAGAATTTGGACAGCTAACACCCTCTCTTGAGAAATTGTGGATGTGAAGGGTTCTGGAGAAGAATGCTGAAGTATGATAGCATTAAAGTTTAGATGCTCTCAAAGAATCTTGCTGGCTCATTGCACAAAGAAAAGAGAGATATTTTAATCATGAGCTATCTATCATCACTTGCATTTGAATGCCTGTTGTTTGAAGTCACAAGCTACTGACTCCCACGATGTAGGTTTTCAGGTCTATTGCTGGAAAGAAAAAGGTATGAAAACTGAAAAAACAAAACAACAAAACAAAACGAATGGCTCTGGACCCAACAGAAAGAAGATATTATGTCTGAAATGTCGTCTTTTTTAAATTTTGGACAAGGAGAAGTAAGAATAACTGAATGGTAAATTTCTCAGCATCTTTCCTCTGGAGAAAATGGGAATATATGAGATACTAGAGAGAATATGTTTAAAAATAAATTATTGAGGAGTACAAGCCCCATTGCTATCATAAAACAAATACATTCGATTCTTCAGTCCATAAGTTTTCCGAGTTCATATACACATTATAGGAAAGATACCCAGGGATCCAAAACAAAATTTTGTTTAAAATGCAGGCACCAAAGTAGGAGATGGCTGAGCTCTCTTGTCAGACAAAGACTCTAATGTGAAAGGGCAATTCTGATGATGATCCTCATTTATTTCCCATTTCTCCTGTTTCGATGTATATTCCTTTTTGACATATAGCTGATAGACTCAAGGGGCCCTTAATAATTCCTTAGAGAGATACACATGGTTTTCCATCAACTATGCATTGGGTGTTCACAGGGGAGGTCTTATTGATTTTCCAAAAGTGAAAAAGTTACCTAACTTAGTACTGACATGATCTTGTTTTATCCTATTTCATTACATGAGAAAATTGTATAGTGTTTTTCTCTCTTAATGCCCAGGAGCCCAGGCTTAAGGAGGGGGAACAGTTCAGACTCTTCAAATAAAATAAAAGTAAGACAGAAGAGCCAGAGAGCTTCTCTTGTAACATTTCTACAATTTCTGGCTTTCAAGATGCCACTTAGAAGCCACTTCTTGACATAATCTTTAGGCTTAAGCATGTGGAACAGTGGACCAAGCAGCTTAATAAAAAGACAAAGATGATATGCAACTAATGGACAGAGCATTGCAACTAGGTGTTAACACATCATTCATTGAACTAAATGCTCTTTCAAACTCCGCAGCAGAAACAATTAAAGTACTGACGGCAGTCTTAAGTTGCTTCAAATTGTCTGGCACAATTGATCTACAATTATCTTTGTACTCCCTGAAGCCCCCGGATGCTACCTTCTTCATTGACTTTAAATTTCCTTCACAGTTCTCCAACCTGTGTTCTGGCATACTGAATATCTGACAAACCAAATCTCCATTGGAGAAGGCCATTTTGATAGATCTAGGAATCCTAAACATCCTATTAAAAATCTGAGCAGTACACCTCTTAATACTTATCACCAGCTCTTCAGAACAAACAAGAAATCTTTTCGAAAATTTAAAGATGAGAGTTAAACTTTAAGACAAAAAGAGGACAAACTGTTTTTCCATTAGTTTCATAATACAACTTGTTAGAGAAATTCTATGATATAGGATTTACGGCAAAGAGGCAAATTCTATTTCCCAAGTTTGAACTTTAAAATCACCTATGTCTAGTACGGTCAAGGAATTTTGTTCCCCATTTTTGCATCCTTAGGCCAAGACTCTGATGAGCAATACAAACGCTGTTGATAAAATATTTTCCTGAACCTTCGTTTACATGGTTGTTTGGACATCTCCTTGTTAAAAAGAAAACTATTATGTGGCTGATTCATCAGAATCACTGTGAACATCCTATGGAACACAACCAGATGTGCTTGGTTTCCAAAGCATTGTGAAAGGAATTTGTTTTAGATCATAAGTATAGATGTGTTCATTAACACTATCATATAAAATAAATATCTTTCTAATAATTTTTTAAATTAATCTTCCCCCTTTTATGTTGTTGATGTCTGGCAGGAAATTGTGCAAAACCACATGAAGGAAAAACACTGAAGATGGAAGGAATCAGCTGCCTACCATGAATAAGGTTGCTGTTGCCCTAAGAGTGACAGAGTATTTGATCCAAACTGAAAAGTCATTTTCAGGTGTTACGTGAAGACCCACACTGGGGTATATGCAGTGGACTCAAGATCACTGATACAATTTAGTCATGTGAATAAGATAGTCCATGGATTATCTTTTTATATAAACTGATTTTTTTCTCAATTAGGTGCATTCTGATATAGAAATGGTGAAGTATATTTTAGCTGGCACCAAAATTGCCAAGGTTCTTAGAATTTCACAAAAGTAAAAGCTGAACTGTGTCTCATGAGGTATCAGAATATCTTTATTCAGTATCATCGTGGAATAAGAAAGAAAAACAACTTTTATTTGTGTAGTCTGGGAGGAATCTTCATCAGGATCTCACATTTGCTTCCTTAGTTCAGTTTTCCCAAAAATGTTGTGAAGAACCCTGCACAGATTTCCATGGATCTTATTTAAAATGTTTATTAAAATTGCTACTTGACACAAACTTTATTATTTTATACTGCCTAATTTCTTTCTATCTTCTCTGAATAATAATTCACATGGCCCATTGAATGTGTATGTGACAATTATGTGTATATGTATTTTACATACTCTAATTCTTTGATGCTTTGTTTCTGGCCTGGGGGAAATGCTAATATTATGGAAGATGTAGTTTCAGGAAATTAGTACAATACTTTACTGTTAACAAGCATATTAATATTTAATACTGGAAGCCCCACTCCCATCCCATGGTGTCCTAATCCCTCTTCAATTGTTTACTTTTTCTTTTTTTCCCCTTTGCGCTTAGAGCCTTAAGTACCATATAATCGACTTGTTTGATTGCATTTTCTGTTTATCATCTATTTCCCTCCACTGGAATATAAACTCCACGAAGGCGGGAGGCTTTCCTTTGTTCACCTGTGTATCCTCAGCACGTAGAAAGGTGCCTGTTACATAGTAGCTGTTCAATAAATATTTGGAAGTGAATGAATAGTATCACTAGTCATAATAAAGGGTAGTGCAAACATTGAATGCAGTTTTCATTCTATAATTCCTTGATTCTGTCTGTCCCAATAAGTTAATGATGGCCCAAGAGTCTGTGTTTAATAATCACTCTAGGGAATATTGCTAAAGGTGTTAAGTATTAATTGCCTCAAACACAGTGGGAGGTATACATCACTGGAGAATTTTTAAGTCTTGTATAAGAGCTTGTACAAAAAGCACTGCTTTTCATATATTCAACATTTGAGATATTTACTTATCATCTGAAAAAGGAAGACAAATTTTGGGAAATGCAGTGGCTACTTCTGGAACTCAATATTGTAACTGCATACAGTTCTCCCTTCAAAAGTAAATTCTATACAATTATTACTTTTGATAAGATAAATAAGAAATTTTAATATACTTAAAGGATTATAGATTCATATTCATCCTGATTCTTTCTCCCTTTCTCTTTCACTCACACACACACACACACACACATACACGAAGGATGTGGGAGAAAGAGTATTCTGTCAGAAAGACCCGGATATGAACATATGAATGCGAAGAGGAAAGAGCTAGAACTCAGAAGTCCTGGATTGTAGCTTTAGTTCTTCTATTATCCAGCCAAGTGATCTTGGCCAATTAACTTCTCTTTGAAGATTCCATTTTATCATTGATTAAACATTTACGATCCTATCACTCTCTAGTAAGGCTATAAGCCTACAAATGGAGGATAGAGAGACTAAAGTGGGAAAAGAAAGTTTATTTGTGTAAATGATTCCAATAGCCTTTCCATTTTTGATGGATTAAAAAATCACTAATTCCCATATTGCTTTATTATTTCCCATTCTCTATACCCAGAACATTATTATTTGGAGACAACAGGGTTAATGTCTGGTCCTCCAATTCAGAGCATTGCCTTTGGTGAACAACATGTTGCTTATACAATTAATCAGAGAAAATTTCAAAATAGTTTATACCATCAATCTCTTTGACAATATATCTAACAGCTTATTTCATCTTGCCTTTGGAATAATGCCAGATAGCAAGATCTACTATCTTCAGGCAAAGCTTGTCCTAACACCTGCTTTGTTACCTACCCTGCTGTATACAAGTTGTTCACCACCAGCAAGCCAGTGTCAGAATTTCATTAATTCACCTCTGTATATTTAATCAGCCCCAAGTCTCCAGCTTCTTCCAAGTGATACATGCCCACTTGTCATAGGCAGACCAGACCAGGTAGCAGCTCCCCTGTTGTTACAGTGAAGGAAAGACTTTTCCCTACTTGTATCAGAATCTCCTACACGTTGGCTGCTTGGAAAGTGGTCTTGCCTATCATGTTTATGCCTACGGTTTTATGCTCAGAATTTAAAATAAGCTGGTGATGATTCAGAAATCTTAGGCTGATGTATTTTATATTTTTAATTAGTCAAGACCAACAAGATAATTATATTATTCCCATTTTAAAATTGAACTAATCAAGGCAGAGCAAGTGCCAAGGTCACCAGTTAGGCCCCTGGCAAGACCAAGATTACAACACAAGGGTTCTTGGTACATTATTTATGTTTCTAATTATATAAAAGGTCATCCCGCACTAAGACAGACCTACACAGTCAAACAGAAAACATACCAGATTGGAAATCAAACAATATGGATTTTACCACTAATTTAACATAATACCACAGGTAGTTATCCAAGTGGTGACTATATTCATTCAATATTAATTTATTTAATAAAGAATTAAATACCCACTCTGTGCACACATATATGCATGAAGTAGGCAGAAAGAAGTTTCAAGACAACAAATTGACAAGAGTGTGTATAAACCACATGTACAAATGCTAAGGGAATTCAAAAGAATTGATCTTATGGTTCTTTCCTTGCTGGGCTAACTGTTTTGACTTAATTGACATCTGATCCTTTCATTCAAACTGATGCTGACATAATTTACCAAATTATAAGGGTGTTTTGGATTTTTGAAAATTCAACTTCAAAATTTTTTTGGTCTATTAATTTTCCTATGTTTAAAATAGGATGATTAATACCCTACTCTAATTAAGCAAGCAGAAAAAAAACTATATAGTTCTTCTCAAGTGCTTTGTGATATTCTAAACCAGTGATTCTCCGTATTTTCTTTGTCCAAGACCCTTTGAGAATTTCATAAAAGCTGTAAAACCTCACTCCCAATCACAAAAAAATAGATGAACACAAAATTTTGTATCAATTTCAGGGATTCACAAGTTCCCCAAAATCCTGTCCCTGGATCCCAGGTTAGAAACCTGTGCCCCAAACCAAAAGGTAACACAACTTCAGGAGAGCATCTGCATTTGCTATGATAATCTTGATTCTAACTCCACAATCCATTTATTCCACAAATATTATTGAGCATCTAATACGTGCCACTTGCTGTTCTAGGTGATGAGATATCTCAGGGAATAAAACAGAGTTTCCTGACCTCAGGAGGGTAGAAGACAAGCAATAAACAAAAGCAATAACTAAATTACACGGCGTGCCAGTAGGTGATAAGTACTTTGGGAAAATATTAAGTTGGAAAGGAGTTTGAGGGTGCCAGGGAGCACGGAGGAGAAAGTCTGCAATTTTAAATATGGTAGGCCAGGAAGCCCTGCAGAGCATGTGACATTTAAACCAAGACTTGAAGGGAGTAACGGAACAATCCAGGCAGATATCTAGGAGGAGTGCTGCAGGCAGAGGAAACACAAGTTCAAGGGTCCTGGGAGGGTGGCACCTGGGAAGGAAGCAGGAGAGCTGGAATAGAGGGAGAAATGGGGAAACAGTAGGAGATAGAAATCAGAGAAATAAAAGGTGTGTGCGGAGGTGGCAGTGACAGGTCACAAAGGGCCTCAAAGTCCTTTTAACAACTTTGGGATGGGAAGTCCTTGGAGAGACTGAAGCGAAGTACCATGATCTGATTTAGGTTTGAACAGGACCATTGTGCTTGTTGGGTTGGGAGGCAGGAGCTCCTCACTGGGGGGACACTGTAGAGATCCAGAGATAGACAACAGGACTTGGATACAGTGGTAGCTGGGAGAGGTGAAAAGTGGTCAGATTTGGGATGTATTTTGAAGGCAGATCCAAATGCTGAGATATTATGCCTCCAAGGTGATTTTGGCCTGAGTTGCCATTAACTTTGACTGCAGGGGGAACAGAAGGAGGGTTGGGGGGAGTGGTGATGATGATACAGGCATTTGAGGATTTACTGAGAACATATCATCCACCATCCACTCTACTTTGTAGGCTGATCTGAGTTTCTCCACTTTTATTTATGACCAGTATTCTCAGCAGAAAATTGGGCGTAATATTTTTACTTTTATTTAGTTTATAGTTGGTTGGATCAGACTCTCCCCATCAAGCCCTCCTAGATTATTCTAGCCTCCTCTGAATTTACAGCCCACTTTGGCCAGGCACTTGTTGTTTATAAAACTGTTCTCTAAGTGTTATGTAGATCTGGATATTTTATCCTCCTAATTAGATCCCAAGGTCCACAAATGCAATAGTGATCTCCAATCCCTCTTTTGTATCTCACCAACTGTACCTAGCACGGTGCTGGCTGCCAGGCAAGCAGAATTACTCAACACAGTTTGGACTGATAAAAAAAAACCTCTGCAGAGTTCTTCCTTACAGCAACTTCCCTTCTTTTCATTTTTGCTCTCAACTCTGAAAATGGAACAGCTTGAGACATCAAAGCCTTTTACAATTTGGCAAAGTTTGTATAATCGGTGAAAAGATAAACCACATGCAACACATTTGCGTCTCAATACATTTCCTGAGCTGCAATCTGGATGTAAATAACTAGGGCCGACACTTGGGCAAACTCAATGGGATCTGAAATTTTGATTAATGCTACAACCACATTCATATTATTTGTGTCTTTGAGGGAGGATCAATGTTTAAAGATCTGTCAAATCTGTTCTGTAGAATTTGAGTGTTTGATCTTTTCACTGTTTCTTTTTAATTTTCTTACAAGCGAAACATCAGGTTCATTATCAATTGATTAAATTGGCGGGCAGTCAGGTAACGAAAAAATCATATATGGTTTCCTGAATTATTAAGGTACTAATAACTTCATCATGTTGGCACAGCAGAGAGCTATTAAAGATTATAGCAAATGTTTCCAACACTTTCAATAAAATGGTTTTTCTTCTGAGCATTCATCCTTCATGTTAGCTGTAAAAAAACTTCTTTCTTATGGTTCCACTTTATTGATGCATTCCAATTCTGGACCTCTTAGGCTTTATTTAATCTGTTGGATCTGACTAAAGTTTATTTCTACTCTTTTGGAACCCACTGGTAATCAGGAGAGTTCTGAGACTGAGAATAGTGGTCTTGAAGGTCAGGAGCAAAACACTTGGGGAGAGAGATGGGGAGAGCAGACCGACTGCCTCATTTCTGGCTCAGGCTGGTGCGTACTGGTCATTGTGCCTTTCAGAGTCATTAAAATTTACCTATTTTCAATTCTGACACTGGACCTTTCTGGCTCTTTGTTTCTTTTCTCCCTCATTATGGGCTCTAAGCAGGAGTTTATTTCAAATTACCCTCTATTACAGACATGGCATTTGCTCTGTGTCTTCTTTCTGAGTGACCTTTCCCCTCTTGGTGTGTCTTCATTTCTAAACTTGAGTGTTTCAAGAGGAGAGGATGTGTATGCTGGAGGGAAGGTGAATGCATTGACTTGTGTCTTTTCCTTCTTTCAATTTTTACCCCTTGGAGTTTGCTTATTTAGGTTTTGATAAGAAAAGGGATATTTCTCTAATTTGTGAGTTATCCAGGTCCTTTATTTCTTATTCTTTGACTGCTCTGTGCTCACATTTAGGTTATCTATTGCTTTGCCCCCACATCCATCAGAAGAGAAAGATAATTAGGAAAATGCATATTAGCCAATTTTGGAACTTACTAGCTATTTATGTAATAAATTTGATGAAGATGAGGTATGGAGATAATTAAATAAAATTAGATTCTTCTATTATAAGATTTAAATGGACTTATACTCTGTCTCTCACTATCACGAATAATCCATTTAAAAAATTTACACACAGTGATTCAAGGTATGTGGACTATTATCAACTAGAGGGGAACAGAAATCCTAGACTTCAGGTTCAACTAATGTGATTTTCCACAAACACTCTGACATCTCTGTCTTTTAGCTGGGAAAAGAGAGTATTTTTGGAAAGTATTTGGATGCTATAATATCACATCTAATTCCTCCTTCAAGCCCAAATTTAAGTTCTCTTTTCTCTATGATACTTGTCCCTAATTCAAGGCATCTTTCGAGGTATCTATAAATATGACTTCTTTTTTCTTCTTTTCCTATAGTTCCATATCCACCTCTACTTTATGTTTACCACCTGATGTGTTACTTATTTCAACCCCATCATTTCACATACAGTCATAAGCTGCATAACAATGTTTCGGTCAATGATGGACTGCATATACAATGGTGGTCCCATAAAATTAGTACTATATAGTCTAGGTGTGTTGCAGGCTATACTATCTAGGTTTGTATAAGTACACTCTGATGTTCACATAACAATGAAATCGCCTAATGACTCATTTCTCAGAATGTATCCCCATCGTTAAGCGATGCATGACTGTAGCTGGAAAGTTCTTGAAGGCAGTACCTGTTCTTAAGCAACTTTTACATAGGTCAGAGTCAATAGTATAGTCCTAGTTTCCATAATCTTCTAAATGACTAATTTGTAATCAAGTTACATATGTTTTTTGCTAATGGTAAAGCATTCTCATATCTGATCAGATTTATTAACTTTCTAGCAGCTAGATGGATAATATGTCACCTAATATTTGCTTAGATTGCTCAGAAAAATAGGAAAACTTACTCTGTTGAAGAGATTGTATGTACCAAACATGTTCTGAGCCCTCCTTCGTTAGACAGTGGACACAGTGAGAAGAATGATTGCCTGTTTCTTTATCGATCAAGTTGAAAAAGAATAAATCAATACGGCCAACCTGTAGGGATAAACTTCTAGTCCAAGTAAACTTAGGAAAACTCATAGAATAAAACAAATATTGGGGGCATTATAAGTGACCAAATTATGCCTATAATAACATTGATTTTTTTAAAATTAATTTTGAAATAAAAGTTAATATGGGAAGACTAAGTTTTATTCACATATTCTGTCTTATCTAAAGTCATTTTATTCTTGAAAAATAGTTAACATTCATCTTTGCCATTTCTTTGAAATCAGTCTCTTTCTATATTCACAGAATGTCCACATGCATGGTACATAGACTTCTGTCTTCTTGCTCTCACAGATACACATCTTTATTTCCAAGGAGAGAGTTTTACTTTTTGTGGGTATGAGAACAGAGTGAAAGAACGAAGGACCTCTACAGTTCCATTTTCATAAGAGAATTCTGTTGTTCTGGAATGATTTATTTGTGAATAAGGAAAAATGTAAGGAACTTGGAACACAGACAAAAGTACCTTCTCATCAAAGGTTGTCTATCGTTTCATGAATCACATGTGATGGATGAGATTTATGAATTAGAATCTATGTCAAAAGATTTACAACATACTAAATTAGTTATGACATCTTCTCGTCGGTGCACATAAACTTTCAACAAAATGTCTATATCATCACCACAGGAGCATGGCCGGCCCAATTCTTTCATTCCACTGCAGCACATCCAGACCCTGTCACTGCAGTTGATGAATTCTTGAAGGAATGGGCCTCAGATCAATTAAAATAAACACCACAAGCTGATTTATCAAATCTTTTCTGAATGCTCTCAGAAAATGTCAAAAATCTGATCCATTGACAGAGAAAAGTCAGAGAATCGTGGCAGCCTATGGGATCACAAGACCTTTTCAAAACCATCATAAATCACCATAGAAAACAAATGGGGCACCATGTGATAAGATTTCTTCTGACAGCTTTGCTTCAACAAGACATATATGAGATAAATGGATACCTTCGTCTATACCCAATTGCCAGTTTACAAAGTTCCAAGTTGTCAAACTGTAAATACACTAGTATCAAAGGCCTTCCAAATAATATACCTTTTTTGGGTATACAAGAGTGGATTTAAAATAATATCCCCTTCAGTTCTGTTTCATTGTTGCAAGCTATGTAATATCTCTGCTGGCGTGTGAGCTTTCTAAAAGAAAGCACAAGTATGCGTGTGCACGCGCGTGCGCACACACACACAGCTGGCTCCAAATTTACCTTCATATACATCCTTGTCTGAACTAATGAAACTTTCTTCACTTTCCATTATTAAAAGAAAGCTGCTTTATAGTGCTGAAGTGTATCTAATGAAGGCACCCTTTGGTTTTTTTTTTAATCATCTCAGTCTTGTCTCATTTCATATAGGTTAAGAGCACATTCAGAGACAAGCAATAACAAGGCTAACCTCTTCTTCTAATCTTCTTCAGGAAGAGAGGAATGCTTCCGTTAATGAGTTTTTGCAAATATGATCAAAACCTATAGGTATAGGTATAATGTAATAGGCCTTAGATTTCATAGTAAATTTTAATTATAAATTATAATATCTATTGCACTATAGGTGGCAAATAAAAAGTCACATAAGGGGCTGGCCCGGTGGCGCAAGCGGTTAAGTGCGCGCGCTCCGCTGCGGCGGCCCGGGGTTCGCTGGTTCGGATCCCGGGCACGCACCGACGCACTGCTTGGTAAGCCGTGCTGTGGCGGCGTCCCATATAAAGTGGAGGAAGATGGGCACCGATGTTAGCCCAGGGCCAGTCTTCCTCAGCAAAAAAAGAGGAGGATTGGCGGATGTTAGCTCAGGGCTGATCTCCTCACAAAAAAAAAAAAAAAAAAAAAAAAAAGTCACATAAATATTAAAAATTTCATATGATATATGGAGCTGGTTTTCGTGATTCAAAGAAGCCAAAGAGCCTCACTCTCGAAGCAAGACTGAAACCTGAATCAAAGGAATGACATCTATAAATCAAAGCTTATTAAGAACATTTACATGGGGCCAGCCTGGTGGCGCAAGCGGTTAGGTGCGCGCGCTCTGCTGTGGCGGCCCGGGGTTCGCTGGTTTGGATCCCGGGTGTGCACCGACGCACCACTTGGTGAGCCATGCTGTGGCTGCATCCCATATAAAGGGGAGGAAGATGGGCACGGATGATAGTCCAGGGCCAGTCTTCTTCAGCAAAAAAAGAGGAGGAGTGGCAGATGTTAGCACAGGGCCCATCTTCCTCACACACACACAAAAAGAACATTTACAGTTTCCACAGTAAAAAAAACAAATTGACCTTAGGCTTATAGGTTTCAGATAACACTCATTTTCAAAGAGCGGGAAATCCAACGGACTAGAGAAATAATTCCTTGTGCTGCACCCACAAATGACAGTACCTCACTGATTCTCTTTCTACACCTTTAAGGCCTTATTCAAATCCTATGACTTCATGAGCCTGCCTTCTTCAGCTATGGAAGTTCTTATTCGTTTGATTACTAATCCAAGTTGCATTCCCTAGGAAAGTAACCTTGTGCTTCTAGGCCCTGCCACTTACCAGTTTCTATGAACCATGGTACATTAACCAATTTTAATAGTAGGAAACCATTTCATAGCCATCAAATATCTGGGATAGGATTCTAGGATCAGGCTGGAGTAGATAGCCTGAAATATATATAGAACAAGATTTGACAGTTCTCTGTTCAGGATGGTTTAGAGAGAAAATACATTGCTCCAATTATTACTGTCACTATTGTTATTACTACTTTGCAGTTGATCCAAGGACTTCATTTGTTCCACAAACATTTGTTGAGTACCCGCTGTGTCTCAGGCACTGGACTAGACCCCAGAGTTACTGTTCTTAAAAGTGATCACTGAGTAACATTATGCAGTTACTAGGGGAGAGAGAGAAATGTCACCCATTTTTTCTTTAACTGCTCAGTAATCTTAAGGGTATTGCTAGGGAAGTTAAATGGCAAAGACTCTAGAGACGCTTCTTTGTCATTTAAGGCATCAAAGAATGGTTTTTGCCCCTTAAGCAATAGGTAACAGGGAAGAGACGATATGGCAAAAACCACTTACCAGGAAGTCTAATTTGACAGCCCTTTATCCCAATGATTTCATACACATTAGGTTAGTGTAACATGAATTTCCACCCATTCATTCAGAGCAAATCTCAGGGTCATCAGTGGTCATTCTGAAATATCTATTAATTTTGAAAACGAACAGGAGAGCACATTAATTCTGAAGGGTGCCATGCAAATGTGCCATGTTTATTTTGGAAGCAGGAGAGATACAACAAAGACTGCAAGTGGTGAAAACTGTTCAGATCTTAATCTCAGCCGGTTCTTGAAGCTACGGGCGCATCTTTGTGGGAAAGTGGGTGTGTGGCTTTTTTGCTGAATTTCCTCTCATTTGGGATTTTTTTCCTCCAGAGGAGCAAGCAATGAGTTCATTCCATGGCCTTCAATTGCTCTTGTACCTTGCTAATTTCAAAATCCCAACTAAAAATAAGTACTTTGCTATGAGTCAGTAAAGGGAATACATTAATAAAGCTTGAGTGTTTGGACCTTTTCCAGACTTCAGAACTTGATCATGCTGGCCGCAATGGAGGCTTCGAATTTTTGTTTAGTGTAAAGGAAAATTACCCTATACAGTTTTAAGCTCCCCAAGGCGATCCCTAAAAGCCTTACTCAAACTTCTAAGGTGCCTGGACTAGTATTTGAGCTCAGAAAAGCTGTTGGCATATCCCAGTGAAATTTTTTGACAGATTCATCTTTTAGCCTTTGGGAAAGTGAAGGTGCTGCAGGCAAGATATTTGATTAATGCCATGAAAAATAGTGTTGCTGGCACAGCTGGTATGTTGGGAGAAAAATTCATCACTAACTCTAAAACTGCCGTGTAATTTTCTCCCCACAGTTCTTTTCCTCACTTGACAGAAGATTTGCACAGGACAAACCAGGCTGACAGAGGACAAGTCAGCCAGATGTTGAGGTATCTCTAAACATGACAGATCACTATGCTTTAGCGCAGATTAACTCGCTTATTAGAGGTAGACTTAAATCACTGGTCATTGTCAAATCAGTTGTCACCAGCAGCAAATCATGTCACATTTCTGAACAAAAATAGTTCCAGTTTTAAAGAGTTACTCTAACCTCAGCCCCTCTCTGCTGAGAGTGAGATTCCAGCAAAAAGCACTGGACCTTCCTCCTCACCGAGGCAAGCATTTCAAAATGTGCACTTCTAGCTCAGCGGCTATTCAGCCTCTTGCTTTTTGTGAGGCCAGGAAGAACAGGGAAAGTGTGATTTCAGAGTCTGATAACTGCCAAGCTCCAAAGTGCTCTGGATTTGTGATCTCACCTGCTTCCCTCATCCTCCCTCCTTTGCTTTTCCGTAGCACTCTACAGGGTGTTACCGTGCTCCTGACATCAGCCAGAGGCCAAAGGTAAACACAAATGCATTCACCCATAAAGAAAATGTCAAGAACATCCTTCAGAATGAGCAGGTAGTATAACTCTGCTCCATAAGTTCATAGGAATAATCTTATCCTGCGAGGGCTTGGTGGCCTCTACCAAATGCATTGACTCTTTCTAGCTCAACTCCCAACAGACCAGTTGTCCAACTCATGAAGTCAAGACCACAACTGGCCCCAGTGTTGGCAGGCTCAAGAAAAGTGTCAAGGAATAAATAACCCACGGAAAATAGCTAATCTCTCCATCCCAGGAGGGTGAATTAAGGGATGGGAAACTCTGGCAATAAGAGCAGTGGAAAAATCGACACCAGCTATGCTTGCACTGTGGCTGCCTTGTGAAGGGAGAATGGGCCTTCTATGGGACTCACGGGGAACTGGTGCTCCTGAGAGCAAAAGTCCCTTTAAAAGTGCAATAAATCAGAGAAAAGTACCACCATAAGAAAGCAACATTTCTGCCTTTCGTGTTTTTCTTTTTTCTCTTAAAGACCATAGTTTAGTAAATCAAGCTAGGTTGGTACGTAGAGCGGCACTGACAACATGGAAAGGAATGTATGGTTACGGAGATATTCAGCAGGTACCCTGGATTCTTAGTTCTCATTCTGTTTTTCAAGATCTAAATACAGCACTAGGTCCCTACCTAATAAGAAAGTTAATTGGTGCTCCTTTTTGACATTACTCAAAAACTATAGCAAAAGGGTGCATGAAATGGAAAGGTAAGCAATGGACTGACAAAATTAAATCAGAACTAACATGGAAACCATCTCTTTCTGCCCATATTTGTTCACGGTACCTCCACTTTCCAGGTCAGAGTCACACGACTGACATGTTGAGGTGACCTTCTAATTCTCCCTCTCTTTGCCTTTTCTCCCTCAATATCAGATCGGCAACCAAGTCCTCCATTACTCCTTCTTAATCCCTTCCCAAGTCTACTGCCCTTCTCCAGTTCTGACCTTCTACCTCTACAATCACGACTGTAACAGCTCCTTCATTTTCCTGCCTCTCATTTCTCTTCTAGAATCAGTCCTCTGCACCACAGCCAAATTGAACTTCTCTTAGTATTACTTAGTTTGTGCCATTCCCTGCCTTACAAACATGCAGTGGCTTCCTGTTGCCGAACGAACAAAGTATTAACTCCTTAGCCTATAATGGATAGTGTTCTCAAATCAGGTCCCAATGTATACTGTTTATTGCCCAATGCAAACCTGACTACTGGGTCACAGTCAATTTTATTGTCCTTTTGGGCTGCCCTTTGTCATCTCAGTACCTATTTCATCTAATGTTCCTTCACCAAGAATGGCTCTTTATCAGCTCCGGTTATTGAACTCCTACCCCTCCATCAAGGCCCAGTCGTAGTGAACTCTCTTCCGTGAATGCTTCATTGCATCCTTATCCATTCTCAACTTTCATGGTTCATTTTTTCCTTCAATTCTCATGTTGTTTCTCACTTTCTGTTCTGCACTGTAATACGTATTTTTGGTATATATTAAATGGTAAATTCTTTAGGAATTTGGAAGAACTATTCGCCTCTGTATTCCTGTAATTTTTAACTAAATAAGTACTAAAAATATATTTTGAATGACTGAATTGGAAAAAAGTTTACTTTTTTTAAGTGACCTAGTTTCTAATAGTCTCTGTTCCTTACATTGAAATTTGGGGTTTGAGGGCTGAATAACTAGAGAATAGCCTGAATTCTTTATTTGTATTTTGTTCTGACCTTTGAATAGATAACAGTGCTTTAAAGTGCTGAGGTCTATGACCCCAAGTGGCTAAGAATATGGTTTCTGAACCAGGTAGTATTCCTCCTTGAAATACGAGTGTGGTTGCAAGGCCTGCAGTGCCCTGACCTCTCAGCCCTGCCATTCTCACCTGTCCAGGGCTCCCATCTTTCTTCTCTCCATGTTGCCACTCAGGCTATCAACAGGACATTTAGGGCAGTACTGAGGATGTTATCTCCACCCACCAACATACTACATAAACATAATTCTCTGTAGGAAGCCCTGTAGCTTTATCATGTCTATTTAGCAATTACTTCCTTCTACAACTATTTTGGGAACCCCACAGGGTTTTGTTTTGTTTTTTCCTGAGGAAGATTCACCCTGTGCTAACATCTGTTGCCAATCTTCCTCTTTTTTCGCTTGAGGAAGATTAGCCCTGAGCTAACATCTGTGCCAATCCTCCTCTATTTTGTATGTGGGTCACCATCACAGCATGGCTGACGAGTGGTGTAGGTCTGCACCTGGGATCTGAACCCGCGAACTTGGGCCACCAAAGTGGAGTACACCAAACTTAACCACTATGCCATGGGGCTGGCCCCAAGGTTTTCTTTTGTCTTTTTGTTTTTTTTTAGAGCTTAGCATTCTTTAGTTTCGTGGACCCCATGAAAGCATTACAAATCATGAGACAGAGCCTACTAGGTAATAACCATTATGAGAGAAAGAGTGTTTCTGGCCCTAAGGAATTTAGAATATGACACATGGAGGTGATAAGACTAGCACATATGTAATTATCATATAAGAAAGAAGAAAAGCGCCATCATAAAAACACACACATAGCAGCACTGAGGTTCCAAAGAGACTTGCAAGCCTTGAGGTCAAAGAAGGCATCATAAAGTAGGTAGATTTACTTGGACTTGGAGGATGGACAGACTTTTTACAAACAGGTAAATCATGAATTCTGACTCTGGGGGTTAAGAACGGCTTCACGGAAGAAGGTACAAAGGATGAATATTAGTGACCAATGGATAAAATGGAGAGGGATGGTCCAGGCAGAGACATCTGGTCAGTCAAAGGAATGGAGGTATGCCACATTCCGCCAACCACACAGCCAGGATGGGGCTGGAGCACTGGATTGGGGGGAGGTGGAGCATCGGGAGACAATGCAGAAACATGAATAGAATGTGGCACCAACAAAGACAGCAGGGACAAGTTTTCAGGTGTGGTCTGAAGGCAGCCAACTGTCCAGTCTGAGAAGGACATAGAGATAGCATTACGGGAATTGTGGAGATGAGGTTGGAAAAGTGCATTTGGAGACAAGGAGAAAAGTCGAACAAACTCTTATCTCAGGACCTCAACCATCTCAGCAATTATGAGGGAGGGGAAGGCTCACTTCTGATCCCAGCACATCCTTCCTCACAAGTCCTCAAAGGATCTGTTTGCTATCTCAGACCCAGTTCAGAGTTTGTAAATGGTCTCAGGGTGACGACTTCTCTAAGAGGAAGGATGTGTAGGGCCAGAAGCACGTGCCCTGGAGTCAGCCTGTCTGATTGGGCCGTGGTTCTCCCACTTAAGAGCTGTATGAGTTTGGTCTAGCTACTCCATCTCTCTGCCTTTTATTTTATTTATTTATTTTTTGGTGAGGAAGATTGGCCCTGAGCTAACATCTATTGCTAATCTTCCTCTTTTTGCTGAGGAAGATTGTTGCTGAGCTAACATCTGTGCCCATCTTCCTCTATTTTGTATATGAGATGCCACCACAGCCTAGCTTGATGAGCAGTGTGTAGGTCGGCACCCGGGATCTGAATCCATGAACCCCGGGCCACCAAAGTGGAGCACATGGACCTAACCATCACACCGCCAGGCCAGCCCATCTGCCTTTTATTTTATCCATATTTAAATCCCCACTGATTTGAACACAGTAGTCACTCATTAAAATACATGTTGAATTTAATTTTCAATTACCTTACATTGCTGCCTGATCTCTACCAAGAAGTATAAAATACGAAACAAATAAAAACAGTAAGCTCTAATAAACCTGTTTTTGTAGGTTTATGGGATTTTCAAACCCCTTGTTTCTCTTCCAAGTAATTGAAAGGAAAAAGAAAGGAGGAGAAAAATTAAGAAACCCCATCACTTCTTTTTCCAGTGAGTCTACCTTGTTAAAAATTGTTAAAGAAGCTTCATATTTCTCATCCTAGGACATAGAATATAAGAATAAAACAGTCTTCCCATATTAACGTTCACTTTAAAATTGATTTCAAAATAAACATTGTTATAGACATAACTTGGTCAGGTAATGCCCCAAATATTAATTTTGTTCTACCAGTTTTCTCAAGTTTACAAGTGAGCTACAAATTTATCCCTACAGATTGGTAGGGATTTTATTCTATTTATTTTATTCTATTCTATTTCAACTTGACTGATAAATAAACATGTTTTTTATGGGATAAACAGAAGTGGAAGTATCCAAATCATCTTTTTATGGGGGGAGGGAAGAATTTCATATAATCTTGGCAGATACATATTCTAACTTTAAATTGCATTTTCTAAAATGCAAAAGTTGTCCTTAAATAAGACACCACACCTCAAAAGACCCCCACCCCCTATACTCTGAACCCACAAATGGCATACAAAGATTTTTAAAATGAGTATATTTATTTTTCAGCAATAATATGCTTTAGCCAGATGAACTAAAATCTCTCCAAGAGAGAATTTGATTAATTAAAAAAAGTGATGTAAGTGCTTTGTAACTTTGCCACAGAACATCTGCTTGGAAGTCGATGTAACTGGAGAGATGACAATGGTGTCTGTGCCAGTGGAGGGTAGAAAACACAACAGGTTTCAGGAAGTAGGGAAGGCAGAATGTGGGCAGTGATCAAGAAGAGGCTCAGCTGGATGTGCTGAAACATTTTGAGCACAAGTGTGAGTAGAGAGAGATCAGCTGATCAGGGGGGCATCACTGTTCTCCAGAGTCAACAAGAGGTGATTTTTATCTCTTTTCAATCTCCCCAGAAGGAGACTTCTGACCCATCTCCGCTGTCTCTCCCTGTCAGCCTCCTGGATTTCCAGAGCCAGCAGACACATCAGGAGAGGGAGCAGTGTCCTGGCACACAGTGCTGTCGATGGCACCTGGGGCAGATCCTAGCGTCTCTACCAGGAGGCATCCAGTCACTTTTCCCAGAGGCTGCAGGGCCAGTTTCACATTTCTATCAGAATAATTGAATTAATTTCACTCAATAATTCAAAATTAATTTTTTAAAGAGATGATTTCATTTATTTTTAATTGATTTCCTCTCTCTGAAAGCTTTTTTTATAGATTACATTAAGCTAAATGAACTAATTTAAATAAATTTTCACAAAAAAGTAAAATAATCATCTCATTGATCATTTAAAAAAAACAATGTGGTCAATTTTACTTGAACACTAAACATTGATGATGATGCAATTTTTACAAGAAAGAAATTAGCCTCATCATCTTGAACACAGGTTTATTTTCACAGACAACTACTTCTAGCTCACACGAATGTATGGAAAATACGGACTCAAGGAAAATGACGCATGCTGTGAGTAAATCATCAGTTCCTCCTTAAGGCAGTGAGAGAGTTGTAGTTAGCCTTCCGAAGGGTTTAAGTCCTGGAGGTAAGATGGCCCTTCTCATTTGATATTTTATTCTCCCAGTCTAAGACTCCTCCAAAGTAGGCATCTTATCTCCCCTTTCTTCCTCTATAGTCTCTCTCCTTGTGAAACATGCAAAATTCAAGTGTTGTCATACACATGTTTAATGACAACAAACAAAAAACAAAAACAGAAACTACAACCACAGAGTGGTCTGTTTGGCTCCTAGTGATCCTAGAATCAGTAACAATCATTCTGCTTTTACCAGTCCTGTTCCATCCTGCCATCAGTAATTTGTAAAACATTTTCACATATACTACTTCATAATGATTTAATTTTTTACATCAATGCTCGTGTTGGGGGGCAGCCGTAGCTCTGTGTTCTTAGAGAGGTCTGTTGGCTTCTTTTGACTACTACGATACTTCCAGTCAAATGCATTTGTGACTTAGGAAGAGTCCAATGTGTGATACTGGAAGGTATGCATCAACACTCGTGGACTGCAGCAGGAGACATGCGTGATTTCTCCATGTAAAAAGGTTTTTGCCTACATCTCACTCTTGGTTTTGAGAGGACACAGGATGAAGATAAAAAGAGTGATCATCTGTTGGAAGAAAATTGTAAGCTGCTTATGTATTCCGTTGCCTGGAATCCTTGGGTAAAATCTTTAGGAAAAACCCTGATCTAAACTGCTCACTAAAAGTCAGCATTGTTCCCAATCACCTTTCTTAAATCTTTGCTAATTAATGACTCAATATTTGGAGAAAATGTTATTCAGCTTCAGAGTCACTAACATTAGTAATCAAATGAAGTTAACTTTGATACTGGGATTAGGATAGAAACATGCTCAAAAGTTAGGTTTCATTTTTCAGCAAGGTGTTGGAAAGTTACGTGTAGAGGAAAATTAAATTTCTTTCCAGCCAGATTGCTCTTGTGACCCTTATTTCATGGCAATCAACATGAATAATCAATAGTTTCATTTTTTGTGTGTGTGAGGAAGATTAGCCCTGAGCTAACCTCCATTGCCAATCCTCCTCTTTTGTCCTGAGGAAGATTGGCCCTGAGCTAACACCCATGCCCATCTTTCTCTATTTTGTACATGGGACGCTGCCACAGCATGGCTTGATAAGCGGTGCATAGGTCTGCACCTGGGATCTGAACCTGTGAACCCCAGGCCATGAAAACAGAGCACAGGAACTTAACCACTACGCCAGTGGACGGGCCCCTCAACAGTTTCATTTTAAAACTTTTTTTTCAAATATTAGTAAAAAAGTTGTAAATTACCGAAGGATAGAATCATAAAGATAGTTTGTGGGAGTTTTTTTTGTCATCCAAGAGCATTTTTTAATTGTGGGCCTTGGCAAGAAATAACCCCCTCTCTTCACAAAATTACGATAAAAAGGAGAGAAAAAATTTTATTTTGTGAGCTCGTGAGAGGTAGTTTGCCAGTGAAACAAAGCTGAGGTGATGAAGAGGAATATCACGAAAGATCATCTTCCAGGCAAGGCAAATGGAATTATCTCTATCCACAGAAAAAAAAAAGCACAGTTAACTTTCTAAGCAGACATATGCTATTCTGGGAAGTAAACCTAAGGTTGGCAGATAGAGGTAGTTTAAGACACCATTTTCCTTTTTATGAATAAATTTGTATTTTTCAACTTGGAGAGTCTTTGAACTCATTTCTTCGTCTTCCTGGGTTCCCAGACTTATTTCAAACATTGGTTTGGGAAGGACCAACATGACCTGTCGCTAAAATAGGAAATTAAAAGCAAATAGCTGTCACTAACTTGGTGGTCAGAAAGTGATTTAAAAGATTAAACAATAATTCTTCTGTTGAACTGAGGTCTCTATAATTTTTTTCTCCAGGTAACACTACATTTGGTTAAGGAAATAACGACTTAAATAAACAAATGAACAAATGGAACCCCCAGCTCCTCACCATGTTCCCCCACCCAGCATTAGGACATCTGGGGGACGATGCTTGCAAGCTCCCGACTGGACCAGACAGAGTCAGAGCCTCAGTACTGCGGGATGGGAGGAACAGTGTGTAATGAGGCACCAGTGCCCAGTGAAGAAAGGGGAAAGATGAAAAAGAATAAGAATTAGCCCCTGGTGCTGCAGAACTCAGGAGACCCACAAAGGCTAATTTCAAATGGCTGGAGCTCTCACATCTTGGGCATGAACTTGCTTCTTGATGCACTCGTAACTCCCATTAATGTTAATGCTGCCAAGCCCACCGAGAAGAGAATAGAGCCCCTTAGTTTGCTTTCATCAATTCACTTCCTTCTTTTTTTTTGTGGGGGAGAAAAGATCTGGTTCCCTTTATGAATTAAGACAGGAACCTATGATAATGTACAAACATATTTGGGTTGAAAAAGAAAAAGAGAATAACCCATGAGCCATAAATCTTATTCAAAGTACATAGAGGAGATGGCAGCTCATGGAATGCAGTAACAAACACCCTCAAAGTCTATCCAGTGGTCTTTCATAAGGACGAATTCAGGAAATCAGAGACATTTTTGTTCTTGGTACCATTCATGCAAGCCCTCCCCCCCCGCAAAACATCCACGTCAGAGAGCTGTTAATGTCTCTCTGGTAAATCTTTGGTCAATACTACCAGTAATTTTTTTACAAAGAGGGAAAATAGGGCAAAAAAACTTAACTTTTCTTTTAATGATTAGAATAATTCAATGAAAGAATGAAGAGGATTAGCTTCTAAGCAGGGAAAGTTTAGTGGTGAAATGAAACTGAACAGATGTAAGCTTCCAGGAGATGGATGCTGCAAAGATAAACAACATCTCTAAAACATTCATCCTGTAGTCTCAGAAGAGATTCAATTAATCCAGGGTGGACCCTGCGGGATGATATGGGTGTGGATCTTGAGGACTTTTTCTTTAGTTCCATATGTGGTCTATGTTTGGTTAATTCCAGTTAAGGTCTTGGTGACGTGGGTGACCGAGTATAGGCGTGCAGTGGACATGACTAGGGGGATGCAACATCTGTAGCAGAATCATTATCCTTTCAATAGGTCTCTAAGCTGGGCTCCCATCAACTCACTCCCCTAAAACTTACTTTGAACACAGGTGGGAAGTCTGAGCCTCATTACACCGGTCTGCAATAGTCTCTTCAGTTCTGAACTGAGGAACACATTTTTCGGTGACAGCTTTCACACTTAAACATTAACTCCTTCTTCTAGAGTCAGAAGCTGTCAATCTTTTATTCACTATATTTTTTATTAAGGATAAAAACTAAAAGCCACATGTTTGAGTATTTTGAGTCTACATTTCAGAAACTTGTCCCCATATCTACAAACTCTTTAAAACTGCCATTTTATGTCTGTTCTTCAATATTTTAAAACTCCATATTGCCTAATACTGGAATGAATACACACATACACATCGCTCCGATAAAATAATGCAAAGTTCTACCTAAATGAAAGAGACAGAAAAAAATTTGAGGCTAGAGAGTAGAGTGCAGTCAAATGTCTATTATGTAACAGGAACCTAATAGATTTTCTAAAAAATGTTAGAAATAGCCTATTGAGAATGTTATCTAAAATGTTCAATTGTTCAAATTTCTTGACATATTTCTGAATCATCAGTGAGTTAACCATTAGATATTCTTAACAACCTTATTAGAAGTATAACTGACAGACGATAAACTGCATATATTTAAAGTATCCAACTTGACAACTTTTGATACATGTATATACCTGTGAAACCTTCACACAATCAAATAATGAACAAATATATGCATCACCTCCAAAAGTCTCCTTGTGCCCTTTTAATATATCTCTTTCACCTCTCCTCGACCACCGACTCCCATCCACAAAGCAACTACTGATCCTTCTGTCACTACACACTAATTTGCATTTTCTAGAATTTTATATAAATGGAATCCTAATATATACTCTTTTTTGTTTGGCTTATTTCACCTAGCGTAATTATTTTGAGATTGATTCACGTTGTAATGTGCATCAAAATATATTCCTTACTTTTGCTGAGTAGTGGTATCTTATTTTATGGATATACCATATTCACCTGGTGATGGACATTTTGACCATTTCAGTTTTTGACTATTACAAATAAAGCTTCTATGAACATTCATGTATAAATCTTTGTGCGGACATATGCTTTCATTTCTCTTGGCTAAATACCCAGGAGTGGAATGGCTGGGTCATATGATATGTATATGGTTAACCTTTTAAGAAATTTCTAAATTATTTCTCTAAAGCGGTTGTATCATTTTTATATTCCCATTAACAGCGTATGACAGTTCTACTTCCACCAAATCCTGGCCAATCTTAGTCATTCTAACAGGTATGTAGTGGGATCTCATTGTGGTTTTAGTTTGCATTTCCTTAATGTCTAATGATATCGAACATCTTCTTAGTGCTTCATTGCCATCCATGCATCTTCTTTGATGAAATTGTTGTTCAAATGTCTTGCCAATTTTTAATTGGGTTGTTTGTTTTCTTATTATTGAGTTTTGAGAATTCGTTATATATTCAGGATAAAAGTCTTTTCTCAGATATATGATTTACAAATATTTTCTTGCAGTCTGTTGCTGGTCTTTTCATTCACTTTAACACAGACTTTCAAACAGCAAGAGTTTTTAATTTCAATGCAGTCCAATTCATCAATGTGTTCTTTTTCAGATAGTGCTTTGGTGTCATATTTAAGACATTTTGGCCTACCTCAAGGTCCCAAAAGTTTTCTCATATATTTTCTTATAGAAGCTTTATAGTTTTAGGTTTTACATTTAGGTCTATGATCCAGTTTGAGTTAATTTCTTTAATATGGTAAGAGGTATGGATCAAAATTTTTTTTTGCATATGAGTATCCAATTGTTTCAGCACTCCTTGTTGAAATGACATTTCCTCTACTGAATTACCTCTGTACCTTTGTTGAAAGTCAGTTGTCTATAAATGTGTGGCTCCACTCCATTGATATATTTGTCTAACATTCTGCCAATACCACACTGTCTTGATTGCTGTAGATTTATAATAATTCTTGAAATTAGGTAATATCAGTCCTCCAACTTTGTTTTTCATTTTCAAAGTTTTTTTGGATATTCTAGGTACTTGCATTTCCATATGAATTTTACAATCATATTGTCATTTTGTACAAAAACATCTGCTGGAATTTTTATTGAGATTGTATTAAAACTATAGATGAATTTGGCGAGAAATAACCTCTGAATATTACTGAGTTGTCTGACCTATAAAAATGGTATGTCTCTCCATTTATTTAGGTCTTCTTTAACTTCTCTTAGTAATGTTTTGTAGTTTTTAATGTACACGTTTTTCATATCTTTTGTCAGATTTATTCCTACCTATTTAATTAACTAAGAATGCCATTGTAAATGGTACTTGCTTACTAACTTCAGTTTCTGATTGTTTGTTACATATATAGGAATATAGAAATACAAATGATTTTTGTATATTGATCTTATACAAATTCACTTAGTTCTAATAGTCTTTTATAGATTCAATCACATTTTCTATGTTGATGATCATGTTGTAGGTGAATAAAGACAGTTTTACTTTTTTCCCCCTCATTCCGGAAAACTATTATTTCTTTTTCTTGCCTTTCTGCACTAGCTAGAATGTCTAGGCCAATGTTAAATTGAAGAGGTGAGAGTGGACATCCTTGTTTGTTTTTGATATTAAGGCCAGAGCACTCAGTTTTTCACCATTAAGTATGATGTTAGTTATAGGTTTTTTATAGATGTTCCTTATCAATTTGAGGAAGTTCTATTTTATTTCTACTTGACTGAGAGTTTTCATTGGTTTTCTCAAAGAACAAGCTTTTTGTTTCATTACTTTTCTCTATTTGTTTCTATTTCATTGATTTCCACTTTGATCTTTATTAGTTCCTTTCTTCTGCTTATTTGGATTTTTTAAAATTTTGGATTTAGTCTTTTTCTAGCTTCTTAAGATAGAAACTGATGTCACTGATTTGAGATTTTTCTTAATTTCTAATATAGGCATTTAGTGCTATAAATGTCCCCCTAACTACTGCTTTAGTGGTATCCTGCAAATTCTGATATGCTGTATTTTCCTTTTTATTTCACTCCTAATACATTTTAATTTTCCTTTTGATATCTTCTTTGAACCATGAGTTATTTTGAAGTGTGTTATTTAGTTTCCAAATATTTGGGGCTTTTCTAAAGGTCTTGTTGTCAAATTCTAATTTAACTCTCTCGTGGTCAGAGAACATATTTTGTAAGATTTAAATATTTTAGTGCTCGCTTTGGCAGCACGTATACTAAAATTGGAACGATACAGAGAAGATTAGCATGGCCCCTGCGCAAGGATGACACGCAAATCAAAAAATTAAAAAAAAAAAAAAAAGAAAATTTGGATACAGAAACACATGCACACAGGGAGAATACCATGTGAAGATTGGAATTATGCTGCCACAAGCCATGGAATTACCAGAAGCTAGGAGAAAGGCCTGGAACAGATCCTTCCCTAGTGCCTTCAGAAGGAGCATGGCCCTGATGACATCTTGATCTTGGATTTCTGGCCTCCACAACTCTGAGACAATACAGTTCTGTTGTTTAAGCCAGTCAGTTTGTGATACTTTGTTATGGCTGCCCTAGAAAACCAATACAGGGCTGTAACTTAGGAATCCATACTTTTCGTGGTCATCCCCTGGAGCACTCTGTATTGAAAGTTCTATATTGCATGATTTTAAAAAGAAGTTATGAGGGAATTGTCTAAGCCACATCCCTGGAGGACTTTAGTCCAGAAAGGGAAATTAAAGAGTCACTCAGACTAATAAATATACTGAGCATTTTGGCCTAGGACATCTGCAAAAAAAAAAAAAAAAAAAAAAAAAAATTTAAAATTTATTGAGATTTGTTTTATGGCCCTGAATATGATGTATTTTTGTAAATGTTTTATGTGTTCTTGAAAAGAATGTGTATTCTGCTATTGTTGGGTGGAGTTTTTTTGTTTTCATTTTTGTTCAATTTGGTCAAGTTGGCTGATAATGTTGTTTAAATTTTGTATATCATTACTGATATTCTGTTTATGAGAAAGGGGTATCAACAGATCTAACTGTAATGTGGATTTACGTATTTCTCCTTGCATTTCTACAATTTTTGCTTCATATATTTTGAGACTTTGTAATTAAGTTTATAAGTATTTGGGATTGTTATGTCCTCTTATGAAATGATCCCTTTTTCATTATGAAAGGATCATTATCCATGGTTATATTCTTTGTTCTGAAATCTATTTTGTCTAATATTAACATAGCCACTGTCTTTTTATTAGTGTTATCATGGTCTATCTTTTTCCATATTTTTACTTTTAATCTATTTTGTCTTTATATTTGAAGTGTGTTTCTTCCAGGCAGCATATAGTTGGGTTTCGATTTTTTTTTTTAATCCAATCTGACAATAGAGATTTTACCCTTTTTAATTTGGGTATTTATACTACTTACATTTAATGTGATAATTGATATGGCTGAGTTTAAATCCATCATCTTGCCATTTGTTTTCTATTTGTCACATCTATTCTTTGTCCTTTTTTCCTCTTGTTTTGCCTTCTTTTGGATTAACTGAATTTTTTTTATGATTCTATTTTACGTCCTTTGTTAACTTATTAGCTGTAATTCTTTGTTATTTTTGTAGTTGTTTTAGGGTTTATAGTACACATCTTTAACTTATCAAGTCTCCCTTCAAGTGATAGTATACCAGTTCATGTAAAAGAGCCTCACAATAGTATATTTCTTTTCTCCTCTCCTGAACTTTGTGCTAGTTTTTCACGCATTTTATTTTTATATATGCTATAAATCCCACACTGCTAGAAAGATAACACGACTGGAGCCATTTTAAAAAAGAGCTGGAGCAGCCATTCCAGAGGAACTGCCTTGCTCGTCCTGTTCCTTGAATCTTGGACTAGGCCAAACCTTTGGACTGAGACAAAATGGCAGTTGTTTTGCAAGCAATTGTTTGAGAAGTCAGCAGGATAATGGACATCCTTATCAGAAAGACTGAGGACTGTGGACTTTCTAAAGACAGAATCAACAGTCATTTAATGTTTAGCCAAAACTTGCTTCTGCCTCCAACTCCAATTAAAATTCTTTGTAATACAACCTCCCTTCTTTGCCTGCAAAAGCCCCCGACTCTTACTCCCTATTTAGGTTTCTACCTGAATCTGTGCTACCCAAGTTGCAACTCTTTGATCCCAGATAAACACTTTGCCTTTTAAACTGGTTTCTGTTTTTGTAGGTTGATACTACATTGCTATTATTTTTGTTCAAACAGTCCACTTTCTTTTAAAGAGATTTAAATATTAAGAAAAAATCTTATATATTTACTCACGTTGCCATTTCTGGTGCTCTTCATTCTTTTGTGAATATTTACATCTGGTATCATTTCACTGGGTATAGAATTCTAGGTTGACAATTTTTTCCCCCAATATTTTGAAGATGTTGCTTCACAGCTTCCAATGAGAAATCCGCTTTCATCTCTATATTTATTCTTCCGTATGTAAGGCCTTTTTTCTTTGGCTGCTTTCTCTGGCTGTTTGTCACTGGTTTTGAGCAACTGAATTCTAATATGACTTGGTGTAGTTTTCTTTATGCTTTTGTGACTGGGCTTTATGGGCTTCTTGGATGAGGGTTTATAGTTTTCAACAAATTTAGAAATTTTCAGCCATTATTTCTTTGAATATTTTCCATTCTCCACTCTCTCCTCTCCTTCAGGGACTTCCGTGTATATTAGGCTGCTTCAAGTTGTGCCCCAGCTTAGTGATTCTGTGTTCATTTATAACAACCTCTTTTCTCTCTGTTTTTCATTTTAGAGAGTTTCTATTGCTGTTTTCAGATTCATAATATTTTCTTTTGCAATGTCTAATTTACTGTTAATCTCACCCACATTGCAGTTTTAATAGGTAGAAGTTAAATTTGGGTTTCTTTTATATCTTTCATGTCTCTACTAACTTTTTGAATGATAGAATACAGTCATAACAACCATTTTAATGTCCTTGCCTACTAATTCTAACATCTGTGTCGGTTCTAGTAAGTTTTGATCACTTGATTTACTTGTTTATTATGGACTGTATTTTCCTGCTTCTTTCCAGTCTGGTATTTTTGATTGCATGTGACATTGTGAATTTTACATTGTTGGGTCATGGATATTCTTGTATTCCTATAAATATTATTGACATTTGTTCTGGGATGCAGTTAAGTCACTTGGAAAGAGTTTGATCCTTTTGGGTCTTGCTTTGAAGACTTATTAGGTAGGATTGGAACAATGCTCAGACTGGGGCTAATTATTCCCCACTACTGAATCAAGTCCCTTCTGTATACTCTACCCAGTGCTATGGGAGTCTTGATGGTTTCCAGTCTGGCTAGTGGAAACAAGCACTGTTTTCAGCTTTACTTGAGTGCTGGGCACTATTACTTCTAATTCTTTCAGATGGTTCTTACTCCATCCTTGCTTGGTTTCTTAACATGCATACAACTGATCAGTGTTCAGCTCAGGAATTAAGAGTGACCTTCTACAAATTCCTGGAGTTCTCTCTCTGTGTAGCTCTCTCATCTCTGGTTCTCTGCCCTGTGAATTCTAGTCACCTAGGTCTCCACACACTCGCAGCTCTGTTTCCTCAACTCTGGGAGTCCTCCAGGCTCTTCCAGGGACCTGATCCCTGTAAGCTGGAGCAATTGTTGGACTTACTTTTATTTCCTGTCTCTCATAAATCACTGTCCTTCACTGCCTGATCTCCAGTAAGATGAAAAGCAATATTTTATATCTTTGTCTCTTTTTCTGGTTTTTCAAGTAGAAAGGTAAATCTAGACCCTGTTACTCTTGGTTAAAAGCAGAAGTCCCCATGCTTACTGTAAATGTGACAAGAGCAAACTTTCCTTTTGTTTAAGGGAAAATTTGCTTCTTACAGACATCTATGAGGATCAAAATATGGTGAATATTTTTTAAACAAAATATTAAGTCTAAGAAAAAGCTGTAGTATTTTAGCACACATATTAAACTGGTCCCAGAGAAGATGCCCTTGGTTTGGTATCTCAGACTATACCTGTATGTTTTTGGCAAATAAACCAATGGAATAACTGCCATTAAGAGCCCTGGATGTCTTTATTTGTTCCCTCAAATTAAGGAGATCAAATTAAATGTGATCTTCATCTCTAAGCTGGTTTTCCAGTTTGAAATAATTCTGGGACCACCTCTTTCCTATTTTGGTTTTAAAGTTGAACGAAAAAATGGTTTTCCAAAAATACACGACAATTCATTTTGCAAAGCTGAATTCTAAGCCATGGAAACTAACATTGAATCACGGGCTATGTTCAAAATTGCATTCATCAAACTAAGGTTGGATTTGCCAACCTGGGGCACTGCCTGATTGTCATTTCCAGGAAAATGATGTGAGAAAATACTTTGAAGATGGAAAATAATTATCGTCCCTCAACAACTTCAAAGGTAGTTCTAGAAAACGAAAATGAATCCATTTCTCCTGACTCCAGGACCATATTATCGACTGTGAACTTGTTTCACAACATAAATTCAGAGTGGATAGTCTGTTTCTCTGAACCAGATCCATACAGTGAGAAAAAAAGTATTCACTTCTCTCTTTGGGTGCCAGCCAACCAGGCCAAGAGAGGGGTAGAAGCATAGTATTCTTCTGTTCTTTTCTGTTCCTGTTAGAACCCTCTGAAAAAGTTAGAGCTTACCCCAGAACACAGTGCTCATGGCCTCAGCTCTCCTATCTTTCAAGGTCCAGCTAAAATCATATCACTGCCCATGAAGCTTTTCCCAGAAAGATCAACTGCTATTGCTCCTTTCCTACCTGTGTAATAGTTTAAATGGTCTAACTCAAAAGTATACATTTTAGTGTTTAATCTTATACTGTTTGGAATTGTTCTTTAATTGTTCTTGTGCTTATATTTAATGTCTTAACAACGGACTAGTGAGCTACTTTGGGACAGAGACTATGAATTATTTTTCTTTACATTTCTTGTTGTGTCTAATAAATAGTCACCACTTCTTCTGTCATCCTTAACTAGTCATTATTTATATAACTATGGGCAAGTCGACTTAACTCTCTTTAGTCCATAGTTTTTTAATCTATACAATTTGGAGGTCAGCTTAGCTACTTTACATGGTTCTTTATGACACAGAAATTTACAGTGCTATTGATTCCATATAAAATTCCACTCAGTCAGTCTACTTTGTTGATCCCAAATCTATGCTAAGCACCAATGATAGGTGCTATATAACCAAAGATGATTAAGACAGAGAAGTCATAATTGAGGGGGTGGGGAACTGGTTAAGGGGCAGAGAAATGCAGATCTAAAAAAATCTAGCATAGGTGGATAAAATACAGTAAGGGAATATTTACTCGGCTTTGAAGCAGATTTACAAATTCCATTGCAATTTGACCTTGATGGAGTGGAGCTTGATTTGGTTATTTAACAAGGATGGTCATAAAGTCAGCTAAGGACACTGGTCAGATAATTCTTCCAAAAATTTAACATTTAGTTATTCTGTGGATAATATGACCCTCCACAGAAGAAATGTTCCATGAAAATATTCAGAATGGTTCTTTTAATCACCAAAAAAGGAACATAAACATCCAGATTTGCTCTGTGCAAATATCTAGGAGGAGATATGACAGTTACGGGGAAATTCTAGTCCCTGGGCTGGGTGTCATATGAGACAAGACCTCACAGGGTAATGGACCTTATTATTTAACCTTCTGAAAAGCTATCAGTATCCAGATATTCTAGACTTCCTCAGTGTTATCAATGCTTTCCTCATAGAGTCTGAACTATATTTTTCATTAATCATCACTCTTCAATGGCCAACAAAAGGCCTTCTTGTGTTGCCCCTGTGTCCTTTATGAGTTCCACAAATAACTAATTAACCTCCTCTACACAAGTCAGCATGTAAACAGAACAAAGCCTCTGTGAACAAGCTTCACAGATCTCAGTCAAGATCTCCTGAGCAAGCTCCACAAAGCTTCCTCTTTCCTCACAGAGTTCTCTCCAGAATTAAATGCTTATTGACTTCACGCTAATATCCGTTTAGTAATCTGCCGTTTTTGTTTGTTTTAATACAGCACTCAGTTTTACAGTAGAAGGGAATTATGCAGTTTAGAAGTATGAATATTAAAAAAGGATTTAATTAAATCTGTTGCCTGAAACCTCTGTCTAAAGCTATAATGACAAATTTAGTCCATATTTATTATGGTGCACAGGGGACCTTAACCAGATCATTAGTTTATATGCCTTACTCAGTAGTGAAGTTCTAAAACTTTACATTTTGCATATTATTACATTATTCATTTTTCCAACTAGGCATAAAATACGACTTCCCATGAGTACAATACCTAATTCTTCAAAATATACAAAGATAGCAATAAAATGATTAAATTACAACTCTTACATCTGTTCTTCTTGTCTGATTATAAATTAAAATGTTTTAAAACAGGAGCAAACAATTCAGGTAACAAATGGATTTAAACTGTTCAACTTCTCATAGATTGGGGAACAAATAAATACAGACATATAAACATAGACAGACACACGGACTTGCAAAAATATGGAAAGGTGCCCACTTAAGACTGGGCTTATTCTCACTTTCCATGGCTTCCAGTGCCTGCTAAAAACATTTATCTAATAAGAGATTGCAGTAAGTTAAATGTTGTCTTCTGTTGATGACATAAAGTTTGAACTAGCCAATGGAGGTGCCAATGTCTGAGAAATAACTGAATGAAATTGCAGTGTATATAAAATACTCTATTTTAAAGCCAAACTATAAAACGTTATGTCTGCCAGGAGGAAAATATTTAATGCCATTCTAATCCATTAGCTATCACTACAAAATGCTGCTTTGTGTTTTCTTTAACAATCACACATTAACTCGTGGTTAATTTAATGATGGAAATAGGCACTGGCAGAAGACATCCAGAATGCATTTTTGATGTAATCTTGGAAGTCATCAACCATTTCAGATTACGCAGTCATCAGCCACAAAACACAAACTTGAAAACTCCCACGAATTGTCAGCTATGTAGCCTTCAGTTTGAAGTTAACTTTATGATAATGTCTCAGCACCAAAAAATGCATAAAGGTATGTTTTTGTAAGTAGTAGACTAACATATGGAACCACGTAATTTTGGAATTCACACTTTGGGGGTCAATGTACTTATGGCCACCTTGAATTCACAGCGTTTTCTTCAAACCTACTGCTTGTCTTGAGATATTTTACCTTGATTGTTAAGCACTAGATTTGAGGCATTTGATCGGATGAAAATAGCATGCTGACCTGTCGAAACTGTTTACATGCACACACCCACAATTATTACATAAAACCCAAAATATTAAGTGCAAAGTCAAAGAATGACAGACTTATTTAGTAGGCTCAAGTCTCCAGTCTTTAGTAGAACACAGAAGAATGGAAGAATGGGTTGGAGAGTTTTAGGCAGGAGAGGAAAACTGGTTTGTGAGCATTAGCTCTTCTTTGGAAAAGGCATCTAGTAGTAGGAAATGGGTCAGGATGAAGGAGATTCCAATCAAGATGAACGTGCTAGCCTCACAGGAAGATTCCTGGGAGAGGAGGGAGAGCATGTCTCCTATTGAGCTCAACAGCAATAACCCACTCTTCAAGATGAAGGACTTCAGATACACTCAGCAGATCACAGCATGTGAATGAATCTGACTTCTAGTTTGTTTTAGCTTGAAGTATTTTTTAATCTCAGAGATAGAAAAAGAATTAAGAGAAACTAAGGTTCAATATGTAGGCAACTTTGCAGGAGGCATGGATATATTTTTTTCAAATGAAGGTTCTACGGATTTTCAGATAGGTTTTAAAAAAATAAAATTTGAAGACAAGTAAATAAGAAATTATTTAGTCTCTCTTATTCTAAATAGGGCTACACAAAAAAACTCTTATTCAAGGCAGCTATGTATCTACTCTTGGAAGGAACAGATGCTTCTGAGTCTTCTCAGCTGATCACAAGGTGGAAAGACTAATGCTGGTCAGCTCAGAGGAAACCCGTGGCTGGGATGCTTCCCTCCCCTGTGCCTCACACAGCTTCCAGAGCCGTGAGATTCTCAAGCAACTGTTGTCCTCCTGGAGTGAAATTAATAAAGTAGGGTTTGCTCATTTTGTGAATATTTTTCCACAGGTATATGCATGAGGATAGCCAGCACGATAATCCAGGACTCCTTAATGTTTCTGAATCAACTAAGTTTTCTTCAAATTGAGATGCCATGAAACACTTTTAGTTTTCTTCTACCCTGAATGGATGTATGTCCTTTAGATGAAAATTACTCTTTATGTTCCCATGACACACGCCTTCCAGATAAATTTTATGGTGATATCACAAAGAGGCTTTTTTTTTTTTTTAAATGACTGCTTCAGCTGCAAACTGGAACACGTGACATGAATAGCCATACAAGCTTAAATGAGTCAAACCTCTCTCAGTTACTCAGGTGAAGAGGAGAAAGCCACAGTGCCCTGAAGACTGAACTCACTGCTACGAAAACAGCTCACAGCAGATAACATGGAAAAGAGGAATCTAAATGTGATTCCCAGGAAAGAGAGAAGGGGAGACAGAGAGAAACAGGGACACACACAGAGAGGCCTGTTTGGAACAAATGAAATCTGTCAGCTTTCAAAAGGAATAGACTGTAGTTTGTCAAATGACCCTATTCACAAGACCACCTTTATTTATATAATAAGCTACAGAAACCCAGACCCACCCCTCAATCTGTAGGGAACAACACACCACCAACACAACTCTGGCTTCATTACAGGACATCCCCCGATAGAAAAAATCTAGATCTGGCCTCTGTCCACTGCTGTTCTAAATGACCTCAGCCAGCCTGGCCCATGTTTTTTCATTTCATTTTCTGGAGCCAAATGACTACCATCTGCTGTCACGAAGCTGTCACACAATCAGTAATGGAAGATTTCTAAGGAATATAATGGCTGAAGAATGAATATAGGACAGTCCAGCTCCTATCTAGCAGGAAGAGAACAGCAACCCATTTGAAAAGAAACAGCAGTGTGTTCTCCCACTTCTTAGCAAGTGCATTGTAATACAAATCTTTATTTGGACTCAAGACGTTGACAGGTCAATTGAACAGAATAAGTCTAGTTTATGATGCAGTTGTCAGAACTGGTTAAAGCAGGAGTCTGTTTACCGACGTCCTGAGATATTCCAACAATTTTTCTTGCAAACCAGCACCTTGAGGTTAATTACTTTACCAATTTGAGTAAATGGCAAGCCATATTCTCATCTGTCTCCATTAGTTCCCCACTATTTCTCAATTTATGATGACTGGGGTCAAGGCTGTGGTACAAAAGAAGAAGTAATAAAGCATGAATGGAGTAATTTTCTGTTTATACAAATGTGGTGGCCACAGCATAAATAAGGTAAAGACATTTCAAATGTGCATATTCTTAGCTTGGAAACCTCTGGATGCTAACTATATCTACAGTAAATGTACCTCCTCATTTGTAAGTGTAAAACAAATACAAGTGACAAACTGCAGTTTCCATATTTATGGCTTGCAAGCTAAACTCTGATATCACAGGAAGCAGGATTTTGGCTGGTCTCATGGTAGAGGCCAAGGCATAAAAGATTCTGAAAGGCCTAGAACAGTCCATTTCTCTTCAGCTTCCTTGTTCACCAAAGGCAAGCCCCTTGGGAAAGAAAGAAATGTTAGACTTCTGTTGGTACCAATGGAAGGTATTAATAAATCTTTTGCATTTGGTATAAACGTTTCTTGCTATCTATGTAGGATTCAAAGTTGGAATCCCTTAAAATATATTTAGAAGTGCAATTGATTAAAAAATTTAGGTACCAACATTTTCTTTCCTTTTTTTCTTACTTCCTCTCCCTACCTCTATTCCTTCCTTCTTTTCTCTCTGTTTCTGTCTCATTCTAATCACTATTGTACATAAAATAATTTAAAAATTTTATGTGCCTATGTTCTAATTTAAATCATAAATATATAATATACTTTAACTTTGTATTTCACAGCATATTTATTTCAGTATTCAAAACAAAACAGTACTTTTTAGAAGCCCTTACATAATTTAAAAAGAAATCACAGCCAATTTCTCAAGTTTATTAATAGATATGGCAGATTGATATATTTTTACCTAATCTGCTTTTCTCAAACACTGGCAGGGGAAAAAAAAAAGGAGGCAGAGAAGATAAATTTTTAGCCACTTGCCACAAATGGTCAAAGTGATCATTAATTAAGTACCACAATAAAATAGTTTTTACAGCAAATGAGGCATAAGACATATATTTTGCAATAAAGGATTCAAAATAGAACGGAAGCAAAACTACTCCACGATCATGGTAAAGTTCTAGACTCTGACACTGTCATTGATCAGGCACAGATACAAAGAAAATGAGCTTTGAGGTAAAAAGAGGAGCAAAATATATTTTTTTCTTAACTTCTAATGGGTCATGTGGAATAACAAGACTTCTTCTCACCTTTCAGACGGAATGGTTTTCTTTGGCCTCCCCCTGGAACCCAAGTCTTTTCTCTTACTGCTTTCAGGATGCCTCTGGGTACCTTCTCCTTCTGTTACTGCTCCACACTCTCCCTCCCCTCTCACCCAGAACCATCAGCTACTATTCACACGGGGAACAAAGAGAGGCCTTCAGCCATTTTGGAAAGGCTTTACCCGCTAATGAGATGAAGAATATGGTTAAAATCTAGGCTGAAAATCCTAAAACTGTCTCTGAGCCGCGAGGAGGCAGCCCTCCTGGTGAGGCGAGGCCAGTTCTGATTGAGACTTTCTCAGGGCTGAGTCCTAAAGAACGTTGCCACTTCCTCCCAGGTGGGAGATTAGGGAGGCAGAGGTCTGGATCTGAGGTCCCTCAAATCCCAAGAGAAGAAAAGCAGGCAGTGTGGCTGGGTAGAGGGACAGAGAAGAGATGCAGAGAGTTGTGGGAGACAGAAGGGTAATTAATGAGTGGAAGAAGCTGATCCTAAGACTTTGTTTTAAAAAAGGATTTGTTTAAGAGTATATAAATAGAACCATTCATTCAACCAAAGTATCTCTTAGCTCTGACTGGGTGCCAGAAGTGTGGCATTCAGAGATAAAAGATAGATTCTTGCCCCTAAAGATACTCTAGTCTAATGGGCAAAACAGACAAGAAAATAGATCATTATAATGTCGTGTGAAGTGTGTTAAGAGAGAGGGATGTGTAGGATGCTGCACACAGGATGATCCTGGTTGGGGCACCCAAGTCAGCTTTGAAGATCCAGGGAACAGAATCAATCTGCTGGGCAGCATCTCTGCCCACAAGTACTCCCACAGCGCCCAACATTCTGCCAAATAAAGAATCACCTCCATGGATTAGTGTCCCTTTTAAGTTGCAAAAACTGCCAGGAAGGGTACAAGTAAGGACTATTGGTCATTTATCTTTTAATGTGAATTCATTTAAACTTGCGAATTTCTCAGATCTTAGAACATAAAAGGTAGAAGAAACCTTAGAAATCACCTAGTCCAATTTCCTCACTGTCCTGAAGAGGAACTGACAGCCCAGGAGGCTGGGGAAGGTGTGAAGCTTGTGAGGACTCCTGTCGACACTGGCCTGCAGCAGAGGGATGGATTCGGGGCTGGCTGGCATCTGCAGTCTCACCAGAAGGTACACTGGTGGATGGCAGCAGTAAGGCTCTTCACATCCAACTAAAGATCTCAGGGCCTTCCATTTTCTAGCTATTGATAATATTCCCTAGTGCTTTTTCTCTCTTTCATTCAAAAACATGCGCTGAGCATTTTCCACATATCATGCTCTATGATAGGCACTGTAAGCCTTTAAAGATGGAAAAATAACTAGTAGATGCAAAGAATGGGCTTTGGAGGCCAACATCACTGCCACTTAATAACCATGTGGCTTTGGGAAACTCTTAATTTCTTCAGCTCCAACATGGACTTAATATGTACCTTGTTGAATGGTGCAGAGGATTAGAGGCAATATGTTAATATATGTAAAGCATCTAGCATCATGCCTGGTACAGAGCAAACACGCAATAAACGATAGGTGGCGCTGTTTGATTTGCTCTCAGAGGAGCACCCAGTCTAAGATCCATCCATGTTCCAGGCCCACTGCTGTAAAGGGGGAATGCAAGGAGGATGTCACCACAAGCTTTATCTTCTAGGACTCGTGTCTGAAGCATTGTGGAACTCAGAAGAGGGAGGAATGAACTTTCCCTGGGGAGGTCTGTGTGGGATTTGCTGGAAGAAAACATAAGGATTTGCTGGAAGAAGTGAGGAAATGAGATTTGAGGCAGAAGCTCAGTATTTGTAAAATATGGAGGTTTGAAAGAGTACAGCAGTTTGGCCCAAACTAGCATCTCGGTCCTATCCTCTTACTCAAAACACCCTTAAAAGATTATTATATCCCCATCAAAGGGGGGATATAATAAGACTCCCCAGTCTACCTCTCTGAAAAGATTTCCCACCTCATCTCTAGGCAAATTCTTGTTGGTATTTCACCATTTGCTGTCCCTCAAATACTTTGTCCATCTCCATCTCTGGAATTTGCTCATGCAGTTGTCCCCATCTGGGTGCCCTCCTCCCAGCTGATTCTGATTTCACTCATTTGTCATAGCCTGGTCAAATCCCATCTCTTCCTCCTCTATTTAGTCCCCTGCGTCCTTCCTCTCTCTGACCTCCTGTAGCATGGAGTCACCTAGCACTCGATCACATCTGGCTTGGCATCACCTCTTAAACTGTAATTTGTCTATGTCTTGTTTTTACATTGAAGTTTTAAGTTCTCAAATACACAGGCCATATTTTAAATTTCTTCATATTCCTTTCAGCAACTTTCAAGGGTCTTATAAATACCTAGTTAATTGATGACTATATCTGATTGTCAATGTGATAAAGTTGATTTCCCTTCATTTTTGGGGTAAAAAGATTTTGAGGAGGAGACTACAGAAGATAATTTTTATAGAGGTCAATGGTCTAGGCCACCTACCCAAGAGGATGCCACTTGATCTAATCCACATGAGATCTGGGGAGAACTCGCTATGTTAATGTCATTTAAAAACTGCACATAATTTCTGATCTCCCAGAGGTCAGTCAACAAGCTGTCACTTTCCTCTCTGTGTAAAAACTAGTGTAGTATCTACTCCATCTACCTCACAGCAATCTTGTGAAGATAAAATGAGAGACACTGTGCCTGATAAGAGTATTTGGAGAGTTAAGATATTCTCAAGATACACATGGTGACCCCATAATGTAAACATATACCCCAAGCAGTGGGGCCAGTATAGAGGTGGTTCTTTTTCTACTTGTGAATTTTATCCCTCTGGGCAGTCATTACTTCCAGGTTAAAGGGTATGTTATACATTTTCATTGGAGAAGAAACTATGAGGATAGGGAGCTGAGATTGAGAGCTTTGACTGTGCTTAGGTAAACTGCAGTGACACAAAATTTAAGTTTGGGAGACATACCTAATTAGATGTGGTAGATGGAAAATTTCCTACAAGTGATTTCTACCAGTGTAATTAAGCTGTGAGAATCACACGAAATTAGACTGGTAAGACACAGAAAGGCCTGGTACACTAGAGCCTAAGGCATCTTTCAGAAATTCTGCTTTGCTTTCACTCACGTTGGGGGTCCGTCAGTAGTCAGTTGCCTTAGTAGTTGGATTCAGGGCATTTACTGCTCACATACTGCCAGAATCTTGTGCTTCCCAAGTCCAGCAATCTTCCTTAACTGAGAACTCAGCTTTTCCACTCTCAAGTCCAACCAATGGAGGATAGCTTAGTATAGGTGTCTGTATGGAACTCCTACAGGCTAGGCCTACACGTCAAAGAGTCATGACGAAAATCAGCAGCCAATTCTTTTTTAAAGCCACCTACAAGCACAGAGCAAAGTGGAATAGGGTGGGGTGACAGTGAGGGAGTAACGGGTAAAACTGGCCCTACAGTCCCACCGAAATAAGGACAGCTGTCAAGGGTTGAAGAGTTCCCATCAAAATAGGAAGGAGAGTTGCTCTTAAAATAAAGGGGGAGGTGAAGAAGAGATGCTTCTCAGGAAGCTGAGCCTAAACAACAGTTGTAGAAAAACCTGGTCATCATCTGCTAATGTGCACTTCTCTCCATAAGGGATGGTCGGAGGGCAGAGATCTGCTCAGGGTGGGATTTCTGCCGAAGTTTTTCCCTGCCTAACAGAGATGCCAGTGTCACCAAAGACCTCCGGACTGTGAAGTCAGAGGCCTGACTGCTGTGCACCTCGCTGCATCTCCAGTGCTAGTATAGTGCCTGGCCGATGGGAGATGCTCGTTAAATATTTTTTGGAATAAACATAAATGAATGAGTGAAAGCAATGAGGATAATATTTGCAAGCTCATCTTGAGACACCTGGATCCAGAGAAAGACAGGAGGATGGCTGCAAATGACAAGGGCATGCTGGTGTAATTTTCCATGACCCCTTCTCCATCCAGCTCACATCAACAGATGGGGACGTGGTGTAGAATGGGGGTTTTGCTCCTCAGGTCTGGTGTAACTGGGATCTCATGTCCACCATATTACAATAAAATCCTTATTGTTTTATTATTAGGGTGAAATGGCTGGTCCCAGAGTATTCATAAAATCAAAGTGGACCTCTTAGATAGCCAACAATACATGGATTTGGTCTTCATTCCTTTAATATCCTTCTCTACCGAAAGCTTCAACCAGCTACCCTCTGCTTCTACATGTCTCACTCACCTTGACAATTAGGAGATCAAGAGCAAGTGGCTCACATGTCAAAAGTCCACATTGTCCAGAATATCCAACAATAAGCATCATGTGTATATATCTAAATATTGAAGGCCACTCAAGACAAAACAAAATGCGAAAATATGACTTTGGTGATTATATATCAGTGGATCAAGGTCTTCATCACTGCTAAATGTTAGAATTGGGAAACTCCATACGGCCCAAGACTTTTTAAAACTTCGCTTGGTAATCATCATTTTTTGTCTTTTTTACGTAGCAAATAATATATTATTGGGGAATTTTCTGTTCATGATTTTCTTATAAGCTTTTCACCTTATTATAAAAATAATCTGCATTTTTTCCCCAGAGATATGGCAAAAACTGACATGGAACAACTTCAGCATATTCATGTTGCCTCTTGGGGTCTGTTCTGAATCCCAGCACACTTGGGGTTTATCGCTGCATTTATGGACTTCTCATCTTACTTTCCTGAACCACCTACATCCCAAAGAATTTCTTTTTCTAGTGGAAATTGTCCCTTACTTCTACAAATCCAGTGATAAATTCTCATCTTCATCCCAACAATTACAGGAGGAAACTTCCTTAACAGACTTAAAGCACTAATTTTTGCAATTAAGATTAACTCCTGAAGGTAAAATAGGACTATTTCCCATCTTTGGAAACTGGTACTTTCTAATCATTGGCTTTAGTAATTAGCATTCACACCATGGCCAAATAAATAATCACACCGTGCCCAAGAGGTCAAGGTCCTGGAATTTTATCTAAGACAGGCTTCATATTTTTAAGTGTGATTTAAAAAAAAAACAACAACTTTATAGCAGCTGGTGGTAGGAGAGATTGGATGTGGGGGTCAGAAACTATAAATGCATATGATGCAATGCTTTGACTCAAGGTCACTGGCCTGAGTTGAGAACATTTAAATTGTAATCAAGGCCACTCACTGAACTATGAGTAATTTTAGGCAAGTTTCCCGGGTGTGTGCTGACGTAACCAAAGAACCTCATCCTGCTTGACTGGCATGGAAATCAGCAGTTAGGTTGAAATATTGGCAGGTTGCTATCTGCAGGAGGTGCTTTTTACCATTTTCTGACTGTACTAGCTTCTTGTATTGATTGTCCTTCTTCATTTTCATAAGCACTATGCATCTACAAATAGAATTTAATTGCCCCCCCCCATCTTCCATGGTCAGGGAGATGGTCCTCATCCAAGTGACTCTACTTAATAGAAGATGGACATTATTCTCCAACCAGAAAAGTCATTAAATTGCTTCTATATAAGTAAAACAGAGAACCTTCTGAACTGGAGGAAAATATAAACCAGAAAATCTCTTTTAAATAAACTTGACATTGAAACTCAAAAAGAAATTGAAAGACATTTCAATATATTTGCTCTTAGGTACCTATTTTTGGGAAGATGAGGACAAAAGCAAAATATATTTATTTACAATAGACTAGAGGTTTGAGAGAGAAGATTTTCTAACAGTAGTTCTTATTCATAAGATAGCCAGTCTGAATGTGAGAAACAAGGCAGTGTTCCCTCAGCCACCCTGATTCACATTGTGAGCTTAATCACCAAAATCTAGTTATGATAATACTGAATTAGGAAAAGAGTCTCTCATCTCTTTCAGAAAACCTATAAGCTGTTATCAGCAGAAGGAATTAAGTAGCAAAAAGGAAAGCGAGAAGGAAGAGTTTCCAAGATGAACCATCTGACAGGTTGAGAAATTAAACTAAGTCCTTATGTCAGGCAGACTTGGGTCTGTGGGAGCTTTGAAAGATCAAGCATCCATAGTTCAATTTCTGCAAACTCTTTGCTAGCAGGTGGTGCCAACACGGACTCTGACTGCCCAAGGATATTTGGATCTGCCCTGCATCTGGGAGGATTACGGAGCGAACTTTGGTCCTTGAGGCAATATGTTCCCATCACACCTGCTTTCAGCTGCCACAGGCTACAGTGGTGGCCAAAGAAGGGGCCATTTTAGAGCCATAGGAACCTTGGACTCAACCTCTAATTTGCAAAGTGCATCTGCTTTATGGACCCGTTTGACAGCAGTTTCATAATTAGAAAAACATGCCTTATATTTTCACACTCGCAAACCATAAAAAAAAATCTGGCTTTACTTTTAAAACACTAATTACACGATGGGGGAAAACCTTAATTCAGGGAACACACTCAACTAAGACAAATAATTTGTAAGCAGAGTCACAAAACTTCTCTGGTAGCAGAGAAATCCTGTGGTGTGGTAAACTGGGTTGAACAAACATTTGTGCCCAAGATGCCGAGTTCTAGACACTGGATTCATCTGAGGTTCTGCGGCCAGTTTTCCTTAAAGCCACCAGCACAGCTTTAGCTGTTGAAGCTGTGGGATTTATATCTTTGGAGGGGAACTTATTATTTGGGGAACTCTTTAACTGGTCAGGATTAAAGAGGCCCAATCCAAATAAAGGTCTTACCATTAGCTTCTTCAAAACCCTTTTTAGGAGAGAAGATATAGTACAGGTTTACAATGAAATCAGAATTTTAAGGAGAGGATGCTTAGGGATTTGTTCCCAATGGATTGAGGAGTTGCTTTGATGGGCTAAGACGACGAAAAAGATGAAAAAGAAAGAGTCAGGCACAGTGCTAAGTGTGCTCTCTGAATTATCTCAGGTAACAGGACGCAGTTCTATGAAGCAGATTCCACGATCATTACCACTTTACAGATGAAGAAAGTCAAGCATGCAGAGTACATAACCCCCCAAGGTTACTCAGTTATGAAATTTGAGAACCAGGCTTTGAACCTAGAGAGCTGGATTCAGCATCTGTAATCTTAAATATGACATCAGACTGCCATCTTAAGGAGTCTCCACATGGATCATAACTGCTGGTTTCCTTGCCCTGGGTAAAGCAAGATATTAAATGAACTTATCCTTCCCAATGATTGACATAAAATCCTTCCACATTATATAAGAATTAAATTTGTGGACAAAATTAAATATGGATGCATAGCAATCTTGATCTATTGCCAACAGACTAAAGTTATTTAGGAGGAAAATAAAAGGCCTAAAAAATGGTTTTCAAATTGAAACCATGTGAATTAATATATCTAGAGGAAACACAGATGGGGAAAATAAGACAAAAGAAGGATGAAACTATTTAAGAGGGTAGAAAAGAATAGGACCAGGCTACAAATAGAGGTTCCTTATTTGAGGGGTTGAGTCCTGGGATAGTCACTGAACTTTGAACTGAGCAACTTCCTCTTAGTCTTTCAGTGCATTTCAGTGCTCTGCCAAATTCTATACTCTCTAGAATGCCTTATTGGAGCTTCTGGAGTATTTCTCTTGGGTTTCCCGATATCCATTTGAGTACAGGTTTATAAACCAAATGGTGTAGTAAGCTTGGTCTCTTCTTCCTAATGAAGCCAATGACACAGTGAGTCCAAGTGAAGTCCAAAAATATGTATCCTTGGTACCTAACTTGTTTATTTTATTGCCCAACAAGTATTGCTTAAAGAAAATGATATATTTCAACTTCTAAACTAAAAAAGGGTAAATTAGAAAATATGTTGGCATTACAAAATAATTCTTAAGTTTCCAAAAGGACTCATTCTATGTTCCACTAAAGACAAGTCTCCAAAAGTATTTAAAAGACAACATAATTTATTAAAATTGAATTTACATGCAACATTTTAGAAATACATTTTCATTTTCTACGTTTTCCCCCCTTAAGGGTAGGATTCTTTCATCCACAAGCAACAGTTCTTTTCCCTTTCTACTCTCACTTTCACAAATGAGAATAAAGCCTTGTTTCTAAGCTTGAAAGAACAATTTCATTATATCTTCTTCCTAGAGACTGCTGTAACATCAAACATTTAATGAATGTCTTATCCAAATAAAACAAAAGACTAGGAAGTAATTATACATTTGTATTATTATATATAATTATATCACCATTCCTTAAAAAACATCACTTTTGCTGTGATTTAATTTATTCAACAGTATCTTTTATAGTTACTATATTCCAGTTTTTTCCTCTTGATTACCTGTTATATATACATTTATTTAATCAAAAAGTATCTGCTCATCTGGAGAAAAAAGGAACAAAGCTGGAGGTATCACACTCCCTGATTTCAAAATATACTACAAAGCTGTAGTAACCAAAACAGCATGGTACTGGCACAAAAACAGACACAGAGATGAATGGAAGAGAATCAAGCTAGAAATAAACCCATATACCTATGGACGGCTAATTTTTGACAAAGGTGCCAAGAACATACAATGGGGAAAGGAAAGTCTCTTCAATAAATGGTGTTGGGAAAACTGGACAGCCAAATGAGAAAGAATGAAAGTAAACTATTATCTCATACCATACACAAAAATTAACCCAAAATGGATTAAAGACTTGAATGTAAGACCTGAAACTATAAAACTCCTAGAAGAAAACACAGGCAGTACGCTGTTTGACATCAGTCTTAGCAGTATCTTTGAATACTACGTCTCTCCAGGCAAGGGAAACAAAAGAAAAAATAAACAAATGGGACTATATCAGACTAAAACGCTTCTGCATGGCAAAGGAAACCATCAATAAAACAAAAAGACAACCCACCAACTGAGAGAAAATATTTGCAAATCATATATCTGATAAAGGGTTGATATCTAAAATATATAAAGAACTCATACCACTCAACAACAAAAAAACAAACAACCCAATCAAAAAATGAGTAGAGGATATGAACAGACATTTTTCCAGAGAAGATATACAGATGGCCAACAGGCACATGAAAAGATGTTCAACATCACTAATTATTAGGGAAGTGGAAATCAAAACTACAATGAGATATCACCTTACACTGGTCAGAATGGCTATAATTACCTAGACAAAAAATAAATGCTGGAGAGGATGCGGAGAAAAGAGAACACTCGTACACTGCTAGTGGGAATGCAAACTGGTGCAGCCACTATGGAAACCAGTATGGAGATTTCTCAAAAAATTAAAAATAGAAATATCAATATGATCCAGCTATTCCTCTTCTGAGTATTTATCCAAAGAATACAAAAACAGTAATTTAAAAAGACATATGTGCCTTTGTGTTCACTGCAGCATTATTCCTAATAGCTAAGACTTGGAAGCAACCATGCCAATCAACAGAAGAATGGATAAAGAAGATGTGGTGTATATATACAATGGAATACTATTCAGCCATAAAAAAGGTGAAATCAGGCCATTTGCGACAACATGGATAGACCTTGAGGGTATTATCCTATAGGAAATAAGCCAGTTGGAGAAAGACAATTAATGTATGACTTCACTCATATGTGGAAGATAAACAAACACATAGATACAGAGAACAAATTGGTGGTTATTGAGGGGAAAGGGGTAGAGGGAGGGCAAAAGGGGTAAAGTGGCACAAGTGTATGGTGATGGATGGCAACTAGACTTTTGGTGGTGAACATGATGCAGTCTACACAGAAGTCGAAATATAATGACGTACACCTGAAATTCACGTAATGTTATAAACCAATGTGACCTTGAAAAAAAGTATTTGCTCATAAAACTTATTTTGCAATAAATTTGGGTAAATCAATTCATCTTTTAAAAGTAATGCAGAATTCCCTCTACACGTGGGGGGCTCCAGTGAATACTTTTGGGAGGTGAAAAACTATTATGTATGCCAACAGTTGGTAAAAACTACTCTGATTGCTTTGAAAGTGAAGATTGTTGTTATTTAGTTTTCTTAAAATTAAACATATATTTAAGAAAATAAAACAAGATGCTTAATTTTCCCAACCCTAAAAAAGAGAAAATAAAGCACCTGAGGCCTTATTTCTAAGGTGTTCTATGATTGCCCCTTAACAAATACTCCTGCAGTCCCCCGCTAGGTGACTCATAACCACCCACCCACTCTGTGATTCTAAGTGACAACAGAAAAATTTATCACCATTTAATATTTCTGATAACCACAGATATCAGGATATGATTCTTCATTGTTTGTTTATAACTGAAAATACAATAAGAAAATGAAAATAAAAAGCTATGATAAAAATAGAAGTCCAGGGACTACAGGCACTAGCCCAGTGGCATAGTGGTTAAGTTCACACGCTCTGCTTTGGCAGCCCGGGGTTGCAGGTTTGGATCTAGGGTGTGGATCTACACACCCCTCATCAAGCCACGCTGTGGCGGCATCCCACATATAAAAAATAGAGGAAGACTGGCATGGATGTTAGCTCAGGGACCATCTTCCTCAAGCAAAAACAAAATAGAAGTCCAGGGATTACAAAGAAACCATCAGATTTTTTAAACCACTAAACATAATGTCCTGTGGTAGCCCATTGAAATTTTTGCCTGAGTTTCTAAGCCTACATTTTGAGACTTTCATGCTGTATCTAAAATGCATTAAGCACCAGTAAGATTCTCAGTGGAGAAGTAAAAGAAATTATGAGCAGGTAAACCTTTTAGAACAATGACATTAGTTCTGATAATGGGCCAGCATTACACAGCTTAGGACTCCTATAAAAGTATTGTATCTCTGATTTAGTTTGATTTGTTTTTCATTCACAATGTAGGTTTTTATTTTCAGCCTCCTAAGAAATCAAAAAATTTATAAAAGATGATAAGGTTATTTCAATCCAAAGGATCAAACTCCTTGAGACGTTACTTCGTTTTGTATATTTGCCCCACTTGGCAGATGGAAAAATGAAGCACAGAAACGTGACATAACTACCTTATGGAGGGAGAAATCCATGGGAAGGGAAGGATGTGGGACACAAGTCCTCAACTGTCTGTCTATAGCATTGTCCTACATTTCCGAAACTCCAACCATATATTCCTTTTGCTCCCTTCAACTTGTCCTTTCCACACACCATTCAACACTGGCAATCTTTATTCTACCTTCCTGTTTGTCAGATTTACTGTTTCTTTTGAGTTTCACACTGGCCATCTCACCACCTCATGCATATTTCTAGACTAGAAGCTCTATTCTGGTCTCTCCTATGACAGTTTCTCACCTTTCATCCTTTATCCAGTTGCTTTTACAATATGCCTACAGCATATTACCTAAACCTTTCCCCTTCTGAATCTGCCTGCCTCTTCTTCCAAAGCTCCTATCTTATAACTATGAAACATGAACTTTCTTTTCTACTTCTCCAGCTCAGTGCTTCAGCACTTTTCTTCCTTACATCTGGATGCCTTTACTCCGCCCTTTTCCACCACTTCACATTCCCCTACTCACCTACTCTGGCTTCCAAGTTAATCAACCCAAGGCTAACCAAGTCTTTAACTACACACACACATAGTACCCTATTTATCTGTGCATGTTTATTGGTAATCAGAAATGTCTCCAGTGATTGTTCACTTTTTCTTAAGAGACTGTAAACTCCTGAAATTTAGGCTGGGCTCTAAAACTATTGGGATTATACAGAAGGTACTCAAAAAATGCTGTCAAATTGTTTCCAGATAGTTTTTCATTTGAACTATCCTTCAATCTGTGTATATTTCATGAAGCTCTAAAGTCTCTTGGTACAATAAAGGACAAGTTAGTCCATCAAAATATTGCCTTCTGTTGGCTAGAAGTTTCTTTAGGTCTTAGCCCTTGTCCTATCAGCCTCTTCCCTTAGAAATGGGAATTAAATATTAAAATAGTAGAATTAAAGTGCCCATACCCTGAGTTATTTTAAATTACCAGCTTGTGAGTTTTAAGCAGATTCTGAAAATTTTAAAATGCAAAAAGTACCTCTCTCTTATCTCTATTGATCCATTTTTATACACCTCTATTTATGAAGAGGGTTCATAAACGTTTTTTCTGCTGTGGACTCTTTGAGTAGTCTCGTTAAGTCCACAACATTTTTTCTTAGAATAATGTCTTTAAATTCACAAAATATTAGGATTACAAAAGACACCAATTATACTGAAATTATGTCATCAAAATACCAAAAAATCCCCTAAACATATGATACAGTAATATATGTGCTTCTTTATTAATGTGTTAAATAACAACATCTAGTGTTGGATTTAATAACTATAAAAATTTGAAGTAGTGATATTCTAAGATATCTACAAGAATGGTAATATGAAAATATGTACAATTTCTACTGGTGACAAACACAAGTACTACCAATATAACTGTGGTTGGTAGTCTACATTTACAATAGAAAGAAATGCTAAATTTCAGTTAGAGATTAGCGAAATTAAAGATGTAATTTCTTCTCCTATCCAAGTTCATCGACTCTAAATTCTATCTGCAGATTCCATACTGGTCCATGGACCCAAAGTTAAGAACGCTTGGGCTATGAAGAGGGTTAACTTTCCATATTTTTATAACTAGTCTCAACTATGGCACAGCTGTCTGGAATAAGTATAAAGTAATTTCTTCAAGTTGCATCTACTACTCTTAAATTGCTATCACTTAGGTTTTCAAAATGCTGTTTGACATGCGCCCCTTTCCTTCCTGACTACATTTGTATAGTCTCTTAAAATCTTTAAGTTTCTTTTAAAACCAGGTGTTGTTCTCCTTCCCAATAAATCCTAGCAAAGACTGAGAAGAAAAGAATAAAAAAAGAAGAATATTTTCTCCACTGTAGAAGTGCAGGTCTGCACTATACCTAAACATTCTCTAGATGAAGTATTAATAATTGATATGCCATTAGCTCATCTTTTTCTTCTTAGGTCAATTCTGAGGGAATTATCTTATAAATTGTTTGCTTAAACATATTTCATATCTTTATTAAAAGACCACTAAGCAGGGATACTTACATATATCTCAAGGGACAGTTTTATAGTCATTCATATTTCTTTTCCCATTTTGAGGCATGGTAGAGGGTTTCTTAGCCTTCTCACTCTCAGGATGCAACTTTGTGTTGCCTAAAACCAGATTCGCTGTAGATCCAACTGGAAGCCTGAACAGGGCAGGTTTATTTGGGTGAATGCTTGATCTTCCACTGGCCACACAGGGCATGGCTCTTAACTTATTCTTTCTCTGTCCTTAAACAAAACTAAAAATGAGCTCTTACAAATACACAATGTTAGAACCTAGAACTCTCCAACCCCCAAGAGTAGCCTGGACTTAGAGAACCACTGTTCACTTTCATCTTATCAACTCAAGTAAGTGAGGTAACTAGGGCTTTCTGTAGGGGTTAGTACCCATCTGGGGTTCACTACAGGACTCTCCTCACCCATTTTATTAACAACGCTGGCAACGGCAGGACACACGAGATGCCCTTGTACTAAAAAACTAGTAGCAAAAAAATTTCTTTCAATATCTAGCACCCAGGGAAGCTATAAGGTGAAGAGATATGTTTATTTTTTAACTAAAATCAACTAGTCCATTTAAATGCCTTTATAACTTCAAATGTTTTACGCTCTTTACGTGCTTTTCTACAGAACTATTCTTGAAGTTCTGATTTAAGGCAGAGATTTCCTCATTAGTTATAGGAACTGTATCTCTATATATTTATTCTAAAATAAAGCTTGCTTTGTTTTCCTGTCAGGTGAAACATTATCTTAATATCCACTGTGAATTTTGCAATTCTTTCTGAGCACAATCTTGAAAATTTAAAAGGTGCTATACAGAAACAGACAAATAGATAAAAAAGAAACACAAGGGGTGGGGTAAAACAAGGCTTTCAACCGTCATATTGCTGCTCTGTCCTTTCCAGCATGAACACAAAACCAAACTAGAAGCAGAGACAGAGAATATCATAGGCAGAGGAAGATAAAAAGGGGATAACAATAATTATGGTGCCTAGACTTGCAGAACACAGCAGAGTCCTGTGCAAGTGCTGCAGCGACATAGAAACAGCATTGCCTCTCCACAAATCGGTCTCCCAGGCATGTGTTCTTTAGTAAGAGTTACAGAACATTTGGGGGACCATCCTTATTCAAATTTAGAGTAGACATTATGAAAACTTCTTGTAAAACAAGAGAATGCCATTTCTCCTTCAATTTATTAAATTTTTTTTTTTTTTTTTAAAAAGGTAAAATTCAGCACTGGCAAGGGTGTGAGGAAAAGGACAATCCAATACAGTGCTGTGAGAAAGCCGATTAGTACCATCTTTCTTGAGGTCAATTGCGCCAAATGTATGAAAATCCCTTAAGATAGGTTGGCCTCTGGACTCTATTTCTGGAAATTTATCTGAAGAATATAATAATGGGTACATGCATAAAAATTTTGCTGCAAAGATATTTAACAAAATACATATAGTTTGCAGTAGCACAAAATTGGAAATGGCCGAAATGTTCAATAACAAAAGCCTGGTTACATAAATTATGTCACATCTATAGAAAGAAATGTTGTGTAGCCATTAATAATACTTCGTAAGTGTATTTACTAACACTGAAAAAAGTCCATAATTTTTTAAATTTTCAAAAATGTTACAAAGCAGTAACAAATATAAAACATACATACGTAAATACAAATCCATAGAGAGTATCAAAATGTTTGCAATATATTCTTCTGAATGGATGAGATATCCTCTTTTCTTCTTGTTAATCTATACTGTTTGAACATTTGTTGTATGATACTTTCAGAACCAAAAACGTATTTTTAATTAAAAGATTTGTCAGGATATATACATTAATTACTGCACATGTAAACTATACCACAAATTTTTACTTCACTAACATGAGCACAGCCCCCTTTCACCTCTGAAATATCAGCGTTATTCCACACCTTTGGCTAGGACTCCGAGTGAAGGGGTAATCCATTTTTCTTTATTCTGAAATGCATTTCCATTAATTATGTGCTTTCTCTTGTGTTCATCAACAGTAAACTTCAGGGTAAGTTTTTCCTACCAATTTTAAACAGTTCTGCATGGCCAATTTTCAGGTCTGTCAAGAAAAGCCAAGACTAATATCCTAGTGTCATGTTTACAGCCATCTGCGTAGAAACAAAATCAGGTCTGGACAGCTTTTATCTTGCTAAGGTTCACATATTTTGATGTGCGGATGAATACTTGGGTTTAGAAACGTAAATGGATGAACATGCTTGGCAGGGGGAGGGAGTGGACAGCTTCTTCAAAACCGCTCTTCCAAGTATCGACGGAAAGTCATTAAAACAACAGGAGCCATTTTGGGGGAAAAATAAAACCAACAAAATGAAACAAAGCACATAGTTCTAGCAACAGTTGGAGCTTCCCACAGATATGAATAAAAATGAGATTTTTCTAAGTAAGAAAACAGAGTAAGATGAGCCATTTTGTTTTATAGTCATAAAGATGATTCCCTCAGGTATAAAGAAAGGAGGCAGCAGGCAGCCACACCTGGTTCTGCACTGCCCTGGGGGATGAGGATAACTACCATGGCTGGAACCTGCAGGCTGAGGTGGGCAGGATGTAGAAGGCTCTCCAGCATTTAAAACCCACAGGTCACTGTTAGGCCTTTCAAATACATCTGCCATCTGGCCTCACTCAGTTCCCCGATAATTATTTCCCTTTCCCCTGTCTGCCCTGGAGTCATCTTAGAAGGAAATTATTAAGCACAGGGTTAGGTTCACAGCAAACAATAATTTTTTATCTAACGTATCTGAGATACCAGCTTTTACATCACACCTTTGGCAGTTTCTTCCCCTTACCCAATGAATAAAGAAGGAATTGATTGCTCTGAAATCTCCATCCAGGCAGCTGACTTCTCTGACCTCTAATTGCCTTGTGTATAAGCCCCATTAGCATTCACCTGGTTTGTCCCATAGCCAAATCCTAGAACATTTTAAATATATAAAAAACGATTACTAACCATAGCAGGTGGGTTTATAAACACTGTCACTGTAGCTTTAAGACTCTCAAGTACAAAGGGTTTAGTATTTTACGATTGACAAAGGGATTTTAATAAAGTGGTTGGTCTACAAAACACAAAAATGTAACTTCAAATTAATTATAAAAGCCCGAAATAAAACAGAAGAACTTTGTAGGAGATCCACACAGTAAATCTACAGACTAGCAAACATCCAGATGTTTTGAAACATCTGTATTACCGCTTGAACTCTTCCATTTTTCCTCAATGTTTGGCTTCTTGTAGACACAACAAGAGCTTTACTTCCAACTTTGTCAGGTTTCACAAAAATTCAAGGAAAATATTTGCTCACATTATTTGATATGCCTAGATGGAGGCTAACTTCTTCATCTTTTTATTTCCCATAATATTACTGAGTAGATGTCTAATACATATTGGTTGAATGAGGGAAAAAAAGATGACTCATAATTAAATGCACAACTGAATAGGAAAATTATTTCTGAGTAGGACAATTCCATTATTAGTAATAGCATATCTATGAACTCAAGAGTACATTTATTCTGAATCCTTCATTCTATGCATCCATATTTCATCAATCTTTATCATCTCTCATTATAATATATAGAGAGCCTGAATAATTATTCTTGTTTTACAGGTGAAAATACCAAGGAACTGAGATATGAAATCTGTCCAGTCTTATATTGAGATCCTGTAGATCATTCAACTGCCCAGCCCAAATTATCCAATAAAATACGATGCTTCTCTGATTGTAAAGGTTTATTATTTGAACCCCAAAGAGATTTCTTTCTTTTTTTTTTTTTTTTGGTGAGGAAGATCAGCCCTGAGCTAACATTCATGCCAATCCTCCTCTTTTTGCTGAGGAAGACCGGCTCTGAGCTAACATCTATTGCCAATCCTCCTTCTTTTTTTTCCCCAAAGCCCCAGTAGATGGTTGTATGTCATAGTTGCACATCCCTCTAGTTGCTGTATGTGGGACGTGGCCTCAGCATGGCCGGAGAAGGAGTGCATCGCTGCGCGCCCCGGATCCGAACCCGGGCCGCCAGTAGTGGAGTGCGCGCACTTAACCGCTAAGCCACGGGGCTGGCCCAAGAGATTTCTTTCTTTCTTTCTTTATTCATTTTGGTATGAGGTCTGAATTACTGAGATGTGTGATTAAGAAGACTTACATTTGAGACACACCCTGGGATTCATGTTCTCCACAAAGCCTGCCCAAACACCTTCACTTTTCCATCAGAGAGTCAGAGATCTCTTTGTAGCTGGTACTGGTTACTCTGGATAAAATGGAGATGATAGTAAAATCTACCTAATAAAATTATTGTTGGTAGAATCTACCTTATAGGGTTGTTGCAAGTATTAACTGAGAAATCAGGCATGGCGGGTTTAGTATAGTTCCTGGCACATACCATTTGCTGGAACAGATAACTTGCTGTTGTTGTTAATGCTAATATTGCTAACATTGAGCCTGACACATAGTTTATTCTCGATAAATGTAAATTCATCCCCACTCCCTGCTACGTAAATGCTGATAATGTTTGAACTCCCTTCATATTATTTTAATGTGCTGTTCAGTAAGAAAAGATTACTCTGTTGTTTTCTCTGGTTTCATTAAATGACGAGTAAATTGGGCAAGCAAAACCAGTCTTCCTAAAGTACAACTGATCCTAGTCATGCCTACTCTCGGTCCATTAAAGTGGAAGATTGAAACAAAGTTTGGAATTGATTTGATCCATTGAGAAACCCCTGATTGCAGGATTATTCATGTGAGCAAAATACTCTATGGAAGGTGGGGGATATTCATTCAGTCCATCAGTCAACAAATACTTACTTAGTGACTATGCTAAGTCAGGACTTTGATAACTTTTTAAAAATGTAGGATAGATTATTCGCCCCGTTGGCCAAACCCCTGAGTGAACAGAGGATGGGTGCCAGTAGTTCATCAGACTTGTGAAGTGAAAAGGAGGCAAAAGAAGAGTGAATTTAGAACTCTCAAAACAGCAAAGAGAGCTGTGGGCAGTAACTTCCTTCAGAAAGAACTAGAAAGAACATGCTGACCCAACAGGCTGTCTAAGGCCTAGAAGTGAATTTCAAACTCCATGTGGTATGTTAAGACTAGTACAAAGCTGAGAGACACTGCACCAGAGATCAAAGGAGGGCTGTGTGTGGCCACAAAGGGTCTTTTTATTTGCATTTGGAATTGAGGGAAGGATTTATTCACGAACTCTCCTTATACAGGTCCGGGCACGAGCAGGCTTGGAATTTTAAGCTGTCACAAGGACTGTGGCTCAGGATCTCCACAAGCACTCTTGTACAACAATGTTTTAATTTCTTCTACCCCTGAAAGGAGTAAAGCTATGTGGGGGCTGGGTTGTTGGTAGAAAGGCAGCATTCACTGTGGCCATATAGAGGACAGAATATCATGTCACTCTCAGATTAGCCCTTCCCCTCCCTAGCAGGAGAATAAAAGTCTCAGCATTGGTTGAGCAGGTCTGATGAGAAAGGAAGTGGCTGTGAGAGATGGAGCCAAGAGGCAGAGTCCTGGTTTACCACTTGTTAGCTCTGTGACCTTGGCCATTCACTGCTGGTAATTTTAGTTTCTGCATCTGTCAAATGGGCATAAAATCCTCATACTCAGCCTTAAAAGATCATTGTGACCATCCAATGAGAGGTACAGGAATGTGCTCTGAAACCTCCCCATCTTTCTACAGACCGAAGGGTCTAGGATGATCTGCATTTGGCCACTACGGATAAAACAAATGTGAAAAATACAGACTACGCCTTACAAACCTCCAAAAGCCGAGCAAGAGATTTGGGAAGAATGGGTTTATTTATTTTTTTATATCGGTAATCTGAAGCCATGTGAGTAATTCCCAGTATAACTCTTTGTAAAAGCAACAGGCATCAAAGGCGTGCAGAAACAAAGGGAGCCCCTGTCTGTCATCAGGGAACTGCTTTTCTTCGGTTGTGCTGTAATTTTAGGTGAAGAACACCATTTCCACAATGTTACTTGTGCCAGCTTAAATTTGAATGTACAGACCCAAAGTTTCAGCAGCTACTGTATGTTTACTCACATGGTGACAGGTAACTTTTTACCTCATGGCTTTGGTCTTGCAAACTGAAGAGCTGGGGTTCTGCTGACACTTTGTTTTTTAAAGGAAGATTAATTTGAAACTTATTTTCTCCCAACCAATTTGGCCATCCATTTCCACATCTCTTAGGGAAAGACTCAGAAGAGGCCGATCTAAGGCTTAATTTTTCTGCTGAAATTCCTTTGAGTGCCTGGTTTCTGCTCTTTATTTATATCAGGGAAGAGCACCTCACCAATGGCAGGAGATGCTGAGTGTGTGTTTCACTCCAGATCTGTGTTAGAAGAGGGCATTTTAAAGTAGCCCTCTCTGATATCACGTTAAAAAAAATAGAGGTGAATGAAGGTGAACATTTGAAACCTGGAGCAAGCTCCTGCAGGCAGGGATATTTCCATTTTTTGTTTTATTTATTGAGATCTCCCTCTCCTTTACTTAATGTACAGAGCCAAGTTATTTTGCACTGCCACCAAGCTGGGGCTTTTTAAATGATTCAGGGAAGTACAGCTTTCATTTAGGTTTGTGCCCTCCAGTCTGTTTATACTGGTCGATACAGTTGTCTGGAAAATATAATGGATTAGCACATCACTCAACAAGCCGGTCAGAAGGCAGGCTCAAGGCGACAGACACCAAAAAGTAAATTACAGTCAGCAGTAGGGGTAGGCCATGCCCAGAGCTGGGAAACATCGTATCAGCACAAAACCTGTATTCTCTGAGAATGGCGGTGGAACTGAAAGGGATGAAAAATTTACACTCAAATACAATAAAGCAATCAGCTCTACAAATTCATATGGCACTATAAACTGTGTGGTTTATGACACCGAATGCAAAGGGAATCTGGCGCTCACGACCATCCCACACATCATAACCTCAGCTGGAAACAGACACGGATGGCATTTGTTTCCTTTAATAGGCCCACTTTTGCAAGCGGGCATATATCAAGGCTTATTTTACACATTCCATTTAAATATTTGTACAATGCCAGTTTGCCACAGGTTTGCACTTGGCAACCCAAGGGATGAGGTGGGCTATGAAGTGGGGGTGTATGTGTGAGAGGGCTAAAATAACATTTATTCTTTCTTAGTTTCCTCTCTTTCTCCACTCTCTCTTCTTATTTCCTTCCTTCACTCTTTCTTTCTCAAGAAACAAAAAGCAATACTGAGACACAGGCTCGAGATCTTGAATTCACGTGTTCCATTTCACCTCCTTTGACATAAACCAATTCATTGCTATAGTAGATATAAGTCTAGTTATAATTATTAAACAGTTTTCTCTTTTATAATCAGTAACAATTAAAAAGAACAATTAGAACTGGATTTTAAAAACCCAAAGGCTTTTTTGATTTTCACCATAAAATAAACTCTAAACAACAAAACAAACAAATCACTCCCCTCACTGAGAGCTTACTGGACTGCAATGTTCTCAGACACTGGACCTCCACAAGAATACTCTTTTTACCAATTATGTACTAATTGTATGGACAGACAGATGAGCAGAAAAGGAATGTGGGAGCCTCAGTATTCAGAAAGATCACTAAGGACCATTGGAAAACCTACAGGTTCAAAGGGAGACTTGCAAACTCACCCATCAGATGGGCTGCTTATATGTGATTTAAGGGGAGGAGAAAGGGAAGCAAAGACAGGATTTCAAAGTTAAAAATATTACAGAAAATACTTTCTTCACTTTTTTTCCTTTCTGTACAAATTATCAGATGTTAATGGGGGAGCAATGAATACAATCCTTGAATCTTGAATTCTGACCTTCTTCATGGACTTGATCATCAATTAACAGTGGAAAGGTCATAGGCAGCAGACTGCATTCTGGTGGCTAACAAGCTACATTAAATGGCACTAGTTAATTGCACAAGGTGTTGGCCCATAATTGAATCCATTACTCCCCCTAGAATGTCCTAGGATTTTATCTCAGGGGCTGTAGCTCCATCAGGTTTGGCCAAAACAGGAAGTTACCCCGGCCTCGGCCTGTGACTTGGCCTTGCTGCTTTGACCTCTCCTTGTGCCTGGCATCCCTGGTACTTCATATCTCTGCTGGCTGCACCCTTGTGTTGATGGACCAAGGCTGATCAATCCTAGCAAAAGTAACTACAGAGTCTTCTTCTGGCCTCACCTTTACTAAGTGAGAGGCACCATGAATTCCTTTAAAGTGGATCTTTCTCCTTCCCCACTTCCACCTCCAAACTCCATTCCCCAACTTCTCTCCAGCAGAAGAGCAAGAGATACTCCTATTTATTTCCTAGGTTCATGGCCGTCACACTACTAAGCTTATCCTTTTGAGACCTGGGTCCAAAGATTATCCCTCTCTCGAATCTTTAATATATCTTTTTCTACATGCCCAACTTCTCAACCTAATGTTAAAGTCATCTAAGCTTAAAAATGAGATTCATCAACTCTCTCTCTCCATCAAACTACTTTTCCCTTTCTCTTTCCACTACCCACTTTCTTTACCCCCAAACCGCCTGGAAGGAGAGGCTGATCTCACTGAATACACTGGTACCTCTCACTCAACAGCCCACTGCACTTCGGCTGCAGCCTTCACTGTGCTACCGATGATATTCAAATCACTGGTAATCTTCTAACTGATGGATGCAATGGCTTTTTTCTATCCTCATAATATTATAACTTTCAGACACTTTATCACATCCTTTCTGAAAAATCTCATTTTCTCTGACTTTGCTAATGACAACTTCCATGATTCTTCTTGAGGAAGAGACTCTCCAGGTTGCTTTCTAAGCATTTGTGCTTCATCTTATATGCAGCCTTCTCTTCCTCTGCCTGTCAGTACACTGGGATCTTCTCAGGGTTGCCTTCTTAGCAGGCTCCACTCCCTCCTTCTTGAACTGAAAATTCTCCTCGGTAATCTCATCTACCTCTTTTGGGTCCAGGTACAATCTATATGCTAACCACTTCCCTACCTGTAACTTTGAACCCAACTTCTCCCACGAGCTCTGAAGCCTGTTTACTCAACAGATGTCCCACAAGTTTCTCAAATGCCACACGTCTAAATCAGAAGTAAGCTTTAAAAATGCACTTCTCCTGCTTTCCACCACATTTCATCAATCACCAAGGCATTGATCTTACCTGAAAAAGGCCTCTCAAATCCATCCCCTTCACTTTATTTGTACTTGTGTGCCCTATTGTAATTCATTTTTATCTCTTCCCTAGACTATTTATCAGTCTTTTAATTGGAAGATGCCATCTAACTTCTTTGGCCAGAATTATTTTTTTCCTGAAGCACAGATCTAATATTTCACTTTTCCCTCTAAACATTTTATGGCTCCCTAGGGTCTAATGGAGGAAGTCCAATTTCTTTAGCTTCCTCTGACACCCTTTCCAATTTGGCCCAGTCCTAACTTTCCAGACTCATCTCCTGCCATAAGAAATGACTTTGCAAATAGGCATCCCTTTGCCTGGAATACCATCTTCCCCTTTTCTACATGGAAAATGCTTAGGTCAAGGCCTGACCTAAATGTAATTACTTTGGTAAATCCTTTGCAAAATTCTCTAGGCAGAGACAGTCATCCACATTTTTTGTTCCCATGGTTTGTAGTACATCTCTTTATTGTAATGTGTGACACTCATTGTTCATTATAATATTTGACGTAGGGACGTAGAGGTCATTATAGCTTGGTTACCATGTCTATTACATCTTGAAGACACTGAGTCCTTGAGGGCAGGAACTATGCCTTAGTTATTAATAGCCTCAGTTTTTAGCACAGTTTTTGGTGCATGTAGGTCCCTCAGTATTGGATGAAGGCTGGCATGCATGAATGCATACTAAATGTGTGGCAAATATCACGGGTACCCTCTATTTAGATCCTTATTATTGATTACGGGGCCCTGCTATTGAATCTTGGAATATTTCTAATAATGTTGAACATCATAATTTTCGGATATATCTATGCAATTTTACCAATGTTTTCAGAAGTTCATTTATATGCATTGGCATTGTGAGAATAACTATTTCATGGTTCTGAGCAGAATGCTTAATTGCTCCAAGCCTCAGTTTCTCTTAACCCACAAGCCTTGAATAATGCTATTTGTTAATTACCTAAAACTTCCCAGAGGCAGCTAACAATAACAGTTAACAGCGAGTGCTCTGGAGTCCAGTGGGATGGGTTTAAATGCTAGTTCTGCCACTTCCTAGTTGTATGACCTCGGGCAAGCTATCTAACCTCTCTGAGCCTCAGTTTTCTTATCTATAAAATGGGCATAGTAACTGTACCTGACAATAGTTAAGATTATAAACTTTAATGGTAGTGAAGTGCTTAGAACGATGCCTGGCACACAGTAAGGGCTTAATAAATGTTAGTTATAATTATCGTTCATTGTGAAGCCATAAATATGAACAGAAAAAGTCCACAGAGGAATGGGAATACTTCACAGAGGAGGCATCAGGAACACACGAGTCAATCATACGGATAACACCACCTCAGAATTGTTTAGAATTCTATACATTTTCCATGTGTTTGTACTTTTTAGATCCTCAGACACCCTATGAAAGGTTTGGGAAATGTAATAAATACGAATTGACTATGTTTAAATGTCTAGAGTCAATAAAATCAGTATTTATTCCCCAAAATGAAATATCTTTGTTACAAAGACAGTCAGTCTGTCCTTCGCATTAGCCCGGAATAAAAGGGTAATGACAAGGTATCTGGGAGAAGTCCAGTTATTGACATCACTGACCTATAAACATATCCCCTTCAGCATGATATACAGCACTTCAGGACCCTTGTTTTTATATAATTGCTATTACCAAAGCCTTTCAATTTTGAGTGCTCAAATGAGAGCAATTCATATTTCAGATAATCTGCCAACGAGGAAAACTAATTTCAAAACATTTGATCATAAAGTTGTCCTCAGCTTCTACAGAGATAATTTAGTCAAATAATATCAGATAATCTGCAAGCCGTCTTAGCAGGAAATTTCGAGGGACTCCATTGAAGCAGCCTCCGTTTGCACTTATATAAGCGTACTGAAAGTGTAGGAGACTCTGACAGCCTGCCATATGTGATTTCATTCCACAGCCTACCTCCTTTACTATCAAAAGTTATATCCTTTGAAGCATTGCCAGAATTACTTTACCCCAGTAGATATGCTAGATGTGCCCTTTAAAAGCCATATCATTTCTTTTCTACTCTGACTAGTTCAGGGTAGCATCTGCTCAACTAAATTCCTTTGAAGGTTAAAAATAAAATAGCCAACTTCTTCCAGGCTCCCCTCCCCCACCCTAGTGCTCAGGATAAAATGTCCAACGCCGAATGAATTTCAGAGAGCACATGTTTTAAAGAGGAAGGAGCCTGGGAAATTGCCCCTTCATTTCACACTTAAGAAAAATTAAGATCCAGCCTTCTTGAAGGTCATCCGCCTATTTGGTAGCAGAACCAGGTCTCCTGGATCCCAGTCCAGAGCACTTTCTCCTGCTTCTCCAAAGACTGAACACCTCATAGACAAAAGGATCAAGCCAGAAACCGACAATAGAAACAGCATCAATGGAGCGTCTTGATTTTATAAACAGCAAATGAATGTCTGGATTTCATCTCCAGGAAAACATTTGCTTTTTAGAAATAGTCCTATTTGGCACTCTCGCTCCTCACTTCTGCTGACAGTTGCAGGCAGTTATTACACTGTTGTGACTCGGGAGCTGATGCCCCCAAACAGATCAAAATTAGCAACATCGTGATGCAGGATTGTCTATTTTCCCCTTAGCTTGCTAATCTATGCTTCTTTTATAATTATTTTAAAAGGCACTATCTGATTTCCTGAGCACCGCCCCAGGTGTTCTCGGTGATAATGAATGGATAAACATATCATCCAGTGTCACAGAGCAGTGGTGACATTTTAGAAATATCTTCAGTTCAACTCTTCTCATTTCAATGTGTGTTACATCCAAGGTTGCAGGCCTGTGTTTTTACTAAAGAGCTGAATGAGTCCCAGTAATTGCGTGATTTACTTGTCTGCTCAAGTGAAAAGGTTTTGAAATGTAGTGAAATGGCACGGTCCTTTCTTGGTCTTTGCAAACCCTGTGATGTCAATTTTAATTAATGAATTGGAAAAATTATGTTTTTTCTTTTTTTAATTTCAGGGAATTTGTTCCCAGTCTCACCTCTTATTTTCCTTGAATTTGCATCATCTGTCCTGTGCGATGTGCAGACTTTTGTAATTCACACAGATATGCAGACAGGACGTCACAAGTACACCAAACCTCTGCCGCCCAGCAGTTTGAAGTCATCCTGGAAAACTGGAGTGAACAGTCTGACCAGGTTTCCCTCGTCCAGACGACCAGGTTGCAAACAACATTCCCATCACACCTGGCAACCAAGGCTGAGGAGATCCCCGTGCTTACTAGGAGCGGTGAGCACTGCTTGCTCTTCAAAAGTTGTCTGGGGGTGCCGGCCCCATGGCACAGTGGTTAGGTTTGGCGTGTTCTGCTTTGGCAGCCTGGGTTCGCGGGTTTGGATCCCAGGCGTGGACCTACACCACTTGTCAGCCATGATGTGGTGGTGACCCACATACAAAATAGAGGAAGATTGGCACAGATGTTAGCTCAGGGCGAATCTTCATCACCAAAAAAAAAAAAAGTTGTCTACCAACAGAATCTCATTTTCCACATAGTCATTTCTGATTGATCTTAAAATGGAATGCCTCTGAACACTTTAATTTTCGTGTCTCTCTCCCCTTCCTACACCCTCTTTTGATTTCATTAAGTAGATAATGATTCTCTGCATAGATATTTAAAAGCAAGAACGGCACTCGCCACTTAAAGGAATACTTCATAATCCAAATAATGTTTATTTAGTCATTTTGCAATTTTGCTGGCCTCAACATTTCTTAGAACAAAGCAAGCCTGTACATTTCATGGGAAAGAACCAGATCCTAGTTAACGCTACCATTCCTGTGTTCTGGAAACATTTCTCGGTGTCTTCCCTATATATAGACGAGCACATCTTGTGCAAATGTTTTTTAAGGTCCTAAAAGTATCAAGTTTAACAATTATGGACTTTGATTAACTAGATCTAAGCATCTAATAAAGTATAGTGGGAACAAACACCCAAAAGTCAAGACAGACTATAGAACGACGATAATACAACTCAGAAGTTTGTGAAACCGTCCCCTGTGTGTATGCTCCTTAAAGAGAGCTCTTTCCTAATGCAGTGGCAATTTTCTATTGTTTCCTTGGCAAAACATTACTAAAAGGGATTGCCTGTGGTTCTAAAACAACACTCCTGTTAGGGAGAGATGCCAAAAGGGAGGAGGTTGCTTGATACAAAACTTGCTTCCCCAAAACCTAGAAGAAAAACTAAATGGAATCTATGATTCTTTGCCTGACATCCAAATGCTGTACCACTGACATACTTCTGAGATCTACTAAACTCTCTACCTGGTCACCTCTGCCAAGGGCCTTCACTTGCCCTGAAAACATCCAATCTCAAACCACTTTTTTCCTTCCCAGGGAAAACTTCATTCTGCATACATTCTCTCGCTTTCAAAAAGTTTGCACAGTTGTTGAAAGTAATAGATTGAATCTGCCAGCACATTAAAAATTAACAGCATCAGAGGAAGTTTTGTCTTACTACTGAATGCGGTCAATTTGGAGTTGTAGGAGGCTGAAAGGGGAGGCAGATACTCAAAGGAAAACCTGGTTTGCTGTTTTAGTGAATCATTTTGGAAATTATTTATATCAGGAGACAAAAACGCAGAAGGCACAAAAACCAAATCAGAAAGAAATCAATTTATCCATTTATGCATGTATACAGGCACGTACATCAAAGATGCTCTACATCATTGGAACAATTGCTATCAGTCTCTTTAAAAACGACTCTTTAGAAAAATGAGATTACATCTTTGGACTGTCATCCAAAGGGGACAGAGGGAATAGGAGGGATAAAAAGCCACAAGGCATTTGTTGTCTAAAACCAGCATCAATTTTCAGGTCATGAGCCTAGTTCTAGAACTCATGCAAAAACCTGAAGTCAATTTCCTTATTATATTCTAGCTGAAATTATCACTGAAATTGTCGCCATGTTACTCCTGTCATGAAAACCACGTCTTCCTATGTAAGAGCTAAAACCCAATATAGATTGAATGCGTGTGCGTAGAAATGAAATTTGGATTTCACATGAATTTAACGATTTCATGACCTCCTTCCCAGGAGGTCAAGTTATTTCTTATTCTTCATATGAACCGTTTGCATTTGCTCATTGCTCTTAGAGGGTGCAGGCTAACTGAGGAAGGATAGCGGGCATAGGTGTAGATGTATTATTTTGCATATATTGCCTATATAAGCACCACATTATAGACAGAAATTATCTTTACTTTCCAACTTTGCATAATAAAATAAGCCATTAAATTAATACCATATATAAAATACTGCTTGTCAGGCAAAGAAATGTACGTTGCTTTCCAGAAAACCAACGACATTACATTGCCAACGCCTGCATGAATAATACATGGGTTAATTCAGAAAAACACCATTTCATTATTTAAAAATGAATAAATTACGGACTTAGAATGATGACTAAATTTTCTTTTCCATCTTACTCTTGCTTAGTGCTCTACTTTAAAAATGCATACGAAAATACCATTTTCTCCACACAAATAAAACTAGCTAGCTCTTCAAAAAGTATTTTTTTCTGACTTTAGATTTCCTGATCCCATAAAATGAAGACACTCCATTTTCATTTTTCTCTTAATCATATTAACTCTAGAAATTAAGAAAAAATGTAAAAGGTCTTCAAATTATACATTTGAAAATGGTGAGCCTATCTTTTATTGTGTCATGATTCTGTGATTCAGTCTAACTAGAAAAGCCCCCTTTGCATATAGACTTTCTGTGTTTTAGCCTCAGTGCCTGGGAAAATATGTTCAAAGGAATAAATAAGAAGAATATAATTCTCATGTACCATGATGCAAATTTCTTTCATTTTCTTTCAGAGATTTTGGTTTACTCTGAAGGCCTGTGAGAAATCAGTCCCATCTGGGGACTGATGAAAGCACGGATGAGAGAAAGAAATGCACCAGTAATGAGAAATTAATTTGGAGTTAAAATAAGTAAAACACCCCCTCGTAGTGCATTTAGGCTGAGCATAAAGTGACAGCCAGCAGATTATTCTACCGATTTCTAATGCTGGAAATTCGGATGGCATTTACTAGCATAACCTTTCAACTCTGAGCACATCAATAGAGGCCGACAGTGGCTTGAAATATGATTCCTTGCAGATAGCATATCCTCATTCATCTGACTGTGCTGCTCTGTGCTCCATTGCACAAACAGCGTCTCACCCACTTCTGAGAGGACACTAATAAAAAAGGCATCAATTTTCAGCTCTAGTACTACTGTGATCTCTTTATATGTTCGACATCCAACATTAAATTAAAATGCTGTTATAAATCCTACTTTCTGAATCTGGAATGAGTGTTGGGTTTTTGTCGCATGAGACTGCAGCAAATCTTGTCAAAAGCAAGGAAGCACGTCTTGTTCACCCAGAATTAATGTTGTGGATGAAAGAAGGAGGTAAAAGGGGTTGACTGTGGTGAACCGAGGGTGTCAAAGCCAGTGGGGACCGTAGCTTCAGGGTGCCAAGCGAGGCAGGGTGTTTGTGCTTTCAAGAAGCGGCTCATCAAGAACTGTAATTATCAAGGACAAGCTGTGTGGCAGGAAGATTACTGACAAACAGACAGGCACACACACACATCCACATATATCAGCAGAAAAATTTTAAGCATAAAAAATGGTCAATTATTCCTCTCCAGCAGAAAAATATTTTCAAAATACGAGTGGTCCTGAGGAAGCCTCATGGATTACATCAAATCTCTGCACTAGAGGCTCCACCAGGATGCACAGCCCCATAGCGCAGGGTGACGTGTGAGCTGGGCCTTATGTCAGTATCACATAATTTTAAAGTTACAAGAGAAACACCTAGAAGCACTGGATAGTGAGAGGACAATATTATTAGAAACTAGGTTATATGGATTACAACAGTCTCAGAAGCTTTCTGTGTAAAGATCGGAGGGGAGGAAAAAAAACGCTTGCAAGTACAAGGAAGAAAGAAACTGGTTAGCTTTTTGCATTTTGCTAAAGACGGGAAGCACTAGAGGAGAACATGAGGGAATTTTTCCATTCTTTCTGAGAAAACGATCCCTGCTCCTATAGGTCATCACCTAGAACTACGTGAACTAAGAGGTAATAAGGGCTTCGACAAAGATCCAGAGCGCAGAGCTGCTGTGTTCCTCTGCCCGCTCATTCATAATTATGGATGAAATCAAGAGGCGTGTTTGCCTATTTGGGAGGGCGGGGAGGAAGGAAAAGGGGGAAGAGAGAGCAGTTCAATATCTGGATCGAACAGAGGAACTTTCTCCCCCAAGGATCCTGCCGGGAGGAACCTTGACATGCACAAAGTCAGAACGTAGACGAAGTTGCCCTGGTGAGAACGATAAGGTCACCCGTGGGATTGCTGAGATTATCTCTGTCAAGCACTCGGACAGCATGCAGTCAAATGATGCATCATGCAGTCATTTTCGGGGGGGGGGCGGAAATCAATTTCTTCACCAGGTCGCTATTTGCTTTTCAAAGTGCCCTTGTAGGCCTTCACCACCAAGCATTTATCAATTTAAATGTTGTAAATTGATAATGTGCCACTGTGCCTTGTACTGTTTCTGAATTATTTTGATACTTATATTTTCTCAATAGTCTCTAAACCCTCAGAGCTTCCACATTCAAAAGGGGATTTTTCTTTGTTACACCAAGAAGTGATGAACTTTTTATGATTAGTATAGGAGAAAAATGTAGGGGGAAAAACACACACACAAGCTGCAGAAAATGATATATTTTTCTTCTTGTCTTTTTTTTAAAACTAAGGTATGCCTACTTGAAAGATTTTAAAAAGGGAGCCCACACAGCAATATTGGGATGTCTGTGCATATTCATTTATTGAAGGAACCCCAGTTATCCCAGTGTTGCATAAATTTAGAACACCAACTGAAAAAACGCTAACTCTTGGCTCCATTATTATGAGCTCTCCGCTATGTTGAAATAACACCTTTTTTGTCTTTATATTCCAGCTAACTAGGATGTGATAATGCCAAACAAGAGTAATAACTTGTAAGGAAAGCTAATGTCTTCTTTTTTCACCCCACTAAAGAAATATATATATCTTTTACAAGCATGGAAGCGAGAGTATTAACCACATAGTAACCTCAACTTGATTTGCATTGGAAAACGTCGAATGGGAGAGCTGAGCCTTGCGCTTTGGAAAAGCAAAAGAAAGACATGGCAGTTGCAAAGCGTCTTTAACCTCCAGTGATTTATTGGCCCTCAGCCAAGTTATCAGGGGAATCTAATTCTTCTTTATTATTCAAATAAACCACATTTGGCACCATGGTCCCCTTTCAGAATAGCTTCACAAATAGACTGAGCTCTGTCATTTATCTGACCTTGTACTTGTGTGCTGTAGCTGTAATTTTATTTGCCATTCTATATAACAAATGCAGAGAAATCTAAAATACGGAGATGAACAACAGGAGGGGGAAAGGAGTTTATGGTAACTGTATCTGCGTGGCTTAAACAAAAGACCAAATTTAAAACAACCATTTACCCCTTTTCACCTTCACCTCTATTAGCTCCTATATCTGCAGGCACCCTGCCCGTTTCAGCAAGCTGCCTTGAAACAAGCCGATTTATAACCTTGTCTGCAGTACCTCCTGGCTGGCTTACAACAGCAAGGAAGTATCTTCTACCAGGATGGGGACTTGGTGAGAAGATAAGTGACTCATACACAAGCTGGGCACTGGAGGCCATTGGGGGTGATTAGAATGCATTGCAAGAGAGGGCTTAGCTGGCTGTAGGGTATTTTCTAATAATATCACAACGTAAAATCTGTTAATTTCCCAGTTTGCTCTAGATCCCATTTTATTTTAAATAGGACTCCATGTTAACTTGAAAACATTTTGCTGGCAGAGGTGTGCATAAGAATCATCACCTCTTACTTCCCTTTCAAGGAAAACTGTTTTCAGAAGACATGAGTCCATTTTTATCCTCTGGTTAACTGAGACTCGTGGCAATTAAAATGTTGACTATTTCATCAGTATTTAAAAGAAAATGCAGGATTTGTATATGGATGAGAGAAAGGTGATTGAAAAGCACATAAACCATCAAATTGGTGAATGTTATTGTAAGGCCTGGATGCCAGCACATCACTCTCAAAACGATCTTTGGCACACCAACATCTCAGGGGTTAAGTGTCTTCTGCCTGCTTATGGGATTTGCAACATGTGTGTTCATGTTTGTTAAATGGGTCATTACAACCTTGCTCTGAATGCAGATTCCAATGGAAGCAAATCAATGTCATGATCCACATATTAGCTCCTACGGAAATTGTATTTAAGATTTATTTTTCTATTTCAGTTCTAGAAAAACTTCACTTTCCTTAAGAAGTGGTGCTTCCTTATTTTTGATGGGTGGTTGTATTTTCTCTTTTTGCTTTGGTTACCAGGAAGCTCATAGCTAAATCTGAAGCTTTATCAGACCATTTATATCCCTTTTTATAAGCTTCTATTGTGTTCTTCTACCATGTGGTAACAGATTACCTACTTTTATTTTTTTTTCTGTATACCCTAGTTCTATTTTGCCATTATTTTTTATAATAAATGTTTATGTAAGCTATTTCCTTCATGGAAAGAGGAGGGTATAAGCCAACAAATACATATTTCTCTAAGTTTTAAGTCTTATATCAAACTAGAAATGCTTTTTATTTATCATATAAAGTCTCTTTTGGAGTATCTGGTGATTAAGCCCCTTACATGTTGGAAGAGATTTCATAAAAGATGGCTACATATCATTGCTACATTTGCAGTATTAGGAAATCTACTATGTTATCTTTCTTCATTTTCACTTCTGCTTATTTCATAATAGCAGGAGAGCAGAGTTGTCTTCAGCATCTCTGAACACCATCACCAGGTATAAGAAGTCATTTAACCTCCATGCAAACCAAACTCAGCATCGATATTTAAGGGATCTTCCTTTAAGATAAGGCCTCATGGTGAGACACTGGGAATCCTTTTTTTTTTTTTTTTTGGCTGAGGAAGATTGTCCCTGAGCTAACATCTGTGCCAATCTTCCTCTATTTTATACATGAGACGCTGCCACAGCATGGCTTGATGAGCACTGTGTAGGTCCTCACCTGGGATCCAAACCCGCGAACCCTGGGCCGCCGAAGTGCAACGTGTGAACTTAACCACTACTCCATGGGGCAAGCCCCAGGAATCATTTTTACCCAGGCAAGCAAATCAACATTGCATATTTCTACAACATAAAACCACATCTTTGATGTTAAATTAAACATTTACTTCCGGCAAAGTCAAAAGGGCTGCTAAGGGACATCATCATAGATCACTTCATTCCCATCAAGGTGACACCATGAAAATGCTTTAAAGAGAACAACTGGCACGCACACATCCTGGACACCAGGGACCGTTACAACGGATGTAGAAGAAAAATCCACTCTGGCTGCCTTTCTATTCAAGCCACACAACAGAGCTCAGCAGAAGTTTCTCTCCTTAGTTTTCTCATGAGCCAAAAAAGAATCTTAATTCTTTCCTGAACATAAGCCTCTCTAAAGCCACCATACTTATTTATGTGTTGAAAGAAAATAAAACTGAGGAATGAATATCTTGAGAGTTACAAATTCAGACACAGCTAGGTTCTAAAGAACTGACATACTCATAATATTCCTCAACAATTTCACTGGATAAATCTTCGATGATACAACTACACCTTGTCTTTACTTAACAAAACTGTTTAAAAAGGAAAGGGGAAATCATAACTTCATAGACTCCTTATCACTGTCTAGAATTTGATGGAATAATCACTGAGCCAAAGTTGTAGAACACAAGCAGAGTGTTTAGTTTGCATTTAATTAAGGGTGTGTGTGTGTTTAAAAGAGCAAATATTAATCGACTAAGTCTGAGAACATTTTACATTGTATGTTACCCATGAGCACCACGCACCCCGGCAACCGAAAGCGGGCATTGAAGAAACCTGGGAAGGGATCCCCAATTACTCTATCAGGACTGGGAACTTTAACAGGGCTGGAAATCCTTTCCCAAAGTTTTAGCATAGATTTTTCCTCCCTCATTCTTTGACATTTAAAAACACACCACTCTCTTATCAGATTATTTTCATGTTGATCCAGAAGTATTCTTTTTTTTTGTTTGTTTTGTGCTGTTTTTTCTTGAGGAGGATTGGCCCTGAGCTAACTTCTGTGCCAATCTTCCTCTATTTTGTATGTGGGACACCGCCACAGCACGGCTTGATGAGCAGTGTTAGGTCTGTTCCCAGGAACCGGACCCGGACTGCCGAAGCGGAGGGCACCAAACTTAACCACTAGGCCACGGGGTCGGCCCCCAACCCAGAACTATGCTTAAACTTTAGTTTTGAACTCTAAATACATACATCGGTATATGCAAAAATCACTTTCTAGTGAGTGACTCTTTGTCATTTCGGCTGCATAATGCCTCCAAATGAAGACCCCTGTCTAATACCTCATAACTACCTGCATATTTAACATGTTGGGCAACACTGAACACATCCAGCACAGAAGGCACGAGCACACCGCAGCCAGCGTCTCCCCCTGGGTAAGTCAAGATGCTGACTATTGACAGGCACTTTAAAACCCATCACAGACAAAAGCATGGAATGGCTGCACAGAAGTTGCCAGCTACTGTACCATGTCTACACAGCTGCTTTATTCTGCAGAAACCTCAATTATCTGTCTCAGACTTTAGGAAAAGATTGACTTAATGTTACAGCAGAGAAGCAGTAAAATACACTGCCTTTAAGGAGAAACCAGCACAGGGTTAAAGCCAAATTTTTCTTGAACAGATGATATTTCAGATGGCCACACTATTCCAGATGCATCAATTTCCTTGAAAATCCAATCCATATATGTGCATATGCTGTGCTGGCAGGAGGACTGACTGAAATGGCCAAAACCCAAGAGCTAATATTCTTTTGGCCAGAATAATGCAATTATTATTTTCCTAGCTATCAGTCTAAGCATACAGAGCCATCTGTTATGCAAAGCAAACATACACATCTCAATTACAGAAAATGCAGTTGCCTTGACAGAATTTGGATTACACCACTAACCAGGGCTGTAAAATGTGTTTTGAGCTAGTGTATAATGGATGCTTTTCAGGAGTCCCCTAATTAGCATTTACCTGCTTAAACTAATTATTCATCCTTCTTCACTGGCTTATTAAACTTTGTTGGGTACTCTACATAAAACAGATGAAAATGGGCATTGCAGAACAACAAACAACGGTGTTTCCAGTTCTATACAGTATTATTATGGTGGCACACCAATTTCAAAATTGGAGATTCTCAATACTAGGTCCCAAACAGATTAAGACAAGGCTTAAAGTCTATTAAAGGATATTATAAAACCAGAGACTTCAACGAAATGCAAGGGCACTAATATTGAGTTAACAACAGGCCAGTTGCTATCATTTGGTTTGCTGAAATTCACATAAAATAGAATTACTCTATACACGACAGCCAATAGCTTGCATGTTCTTCAAGAAAGAGTTAATGGACCCTTGTTTGGATTCTCAACAGTAAATAATTAAATTTGGCAGTATTTCTCCTCCTCCCCCAACCTTTCTCAAATGCCAAATATCTCTCTTTATTATTTCCCAGTGTCTTTCCTGATTTAGCTATTACCAGCAAACTCATTAACAGCCAAAGGTTCCAGCCATGCTGGATGCCTCCTTAGAGCAGTGCCAACTTTCAGAAGCAATGAGTCTGGGTGGGTTTTGCTTAAGAAGAGAGAGACAAATCTTATCTCTATCTTTAGCTCCAAGGGGCAACTGAATGAGAAGTAGATTATCCAACTTGGCAGACCATCACGCACACACACAAAATCCCTCCCACCGAGGCTGTGTTTTCCTCATGCCAAACCACCAGATGAAAGGGTCAGACTCAGCCAATCACCTGTGTGGGCACAAATATCCAGATGTTCAGCATTTTTATGGGGAAAACATGTGGATAATTAGTTGAATTGCAAACTTTTCTGCAGGGTATTTTGGCATTCTGTAGATGCAGCCTGTGTCTCAGAATCCAACAGAAGTAAAATTTTTGTGTTCCAAGGGAATATCAAGAACTAACATCTAGGATTTTGTCTCTTGCCCTATCTGCCTCCAACTTCTTTTCTTTTAACCTCTGACAGACACATGTGAGTAATTAAACCGCAAATAATGAAAAGATATCTTATTTTATGAAATTGTCTTCCAGCATTAGGAAGCATTTGCAAAGGCAGCAAAATATATCTTGCTGGAACCCTCCCTGCGACACATTTTAATGGTCTCTTTCAGCATTTCTTGACTCCAAATGACTCCCTGTCATTGTGTCAGCTCCCAGGATAATGCAGGGTACTCCATAAACATCCAGTAATAGGACACAAGGGAAGCACTATTAGCGTGTCCCTCTCCTACCGGGCACAGAGGTTTCAAAGTTCAAAACAACAGAGGACAGAAACTTCATTTGTTCTCAATAAATTAATAACGATCCTTGGGGGTGGGGAGGGGGACTAAAGTTTTTGAGCGCAAGTTTATCCCGAACGTGCCAAACTGACATACAATTTTCTAACTGACTTTGTGAGAAGAGTCAAGTAGAGCCATTAAAGAATAAATTTGATAATCCATGCTAAACAGAATATCCGTTGAGGAAGGAAAAGCACGAGGCTGAAGGAGCCTTCCCAGTCGCCTTTAAGAATCTAAATTGTTTTACTTACTTGTGAGAGGCCTAGGTAGATGGAGACTGTTTCGGAAATGTACAAAAATTTTCCTTCTTGATTTAGTGCAAATACAAAGCCATCCAGGGACTGCAGAGAAAATAAATACATAAATAGGTTAATAAATACATATGATGGAGATTTAATTAATAAGGCATCTGATACAAAGCAACACACACTGAATTTAAGACCATTTTTTCCCTTCATGTTTAACAAAAGTCCTAAGATCTTTTACTATTGCATTATACGTGAACAAATTAAAGGTCTGAATTGAGACTACAAGCTTTCCTTTATTTCAGGGACTTCCTAAGGTCTCTGTCATTTTGATCAAGATACATTACATTCGTGTCTAAAATCAGGTCATGCTGATTATATAAGATGTTGCCTTTATTTTTTTGGACTCAGTAGTTACTGAGATTAAATCAGCAAGATTCTCCATTAAATAGCTGAACAGAAATGGAAATTATAATGAAACAAGAGAAAAAAGGGTTCCTATAGGAAGAGCAAGCAAAATCACCACTTGACCTACTATGGACATCAATAATTTCCTAATTAATAAAGGATTATGCCCTCCTCACTCCCAGGGCCTATTGTGTTAGAACAAACAGGAAAAGTCAATACATCATAGGTGAATGTTCACAGGCTGAAACCTCATAGACTGTAGTCCTTTTCTGCAAAACTCTGTATTAAAGTTTTTATTGTGATAGAGCTAGTTTCTATTACAACTTCTGAAATGGAAACAAAGGAAAGGAGGAAAAAAACAAGGATGCTACAGATCATCTGTAGCTCTTGAAACCCCAGTCCACTTTCCAAATGGAGGGCTGCATTTTCAGTTTGATGAATGGTGTAAATCATCATGGACTCCAGCTGCAATACACCACTCAAACTGAGAATTAATTTGTTTCAAATTCTTGCAATCCAAGTGCATTTTATACCCTCCCTCATCCTCATATCTTTTGTTTTGTATTACTTATGTATAACCAGGTAGACTGCGCAAGTACTGCTTGCACAGGAAAAGAAATTTTAAAGATCGGTGGTATTTACAAAGGCTGTGGACTTGGAAACACAGGAAACCCACAATGGGAATGAGGTATGTGGCAACACTAAATTAATGACATAATTTTTAGATGTAGAAATGTAGAAGAAGCATGTAAAATTCGGTTAGAAAAATAGACTGCCTCAAACTTCAGCAATAATTTCAATCTCTTAAAACACTAAACTTTTTTTTGAGCTTTATATGTAATATATATGATATATATGTACGTATGTATATATGTATGTATGTATATGGGAATACGTATGCATATATATTTATATGTATATATGAAATTTGGATTCCATGCTTCCTGATCTGTTTTCAAAGCCCCGCTGGTCAGAAACTGTGGGTAGCACTCAGCGTCCTCCTCTGACTTAGTGGGTTTTGAAAACCATTCAAAAGTCACATTGTATTGCTCCACAAAAAAGCAAATTACGTGCTAGATGAGCATCTGGTCAAGACACTACATAATAATAGCTTACATTTACTAAGCAATGTGTGCTAAGCAGTTTGCATGTATTGTGTCTTTTAATTTTCACAAGTATCATTTGAAGTAATTATATTATTACCTACTTTTTATATACAAGGAAATTGAAGTTCATGGAAGTTAGGCAACACACCTGTCCCTAGTTCGTGATGGAGTTAGGATTCAAACTCTGACAGTTGGACTTAATAACTATACCGCCTTTCACTAAAAATAAAGATTCTCTAATTGATACATGTAAATTAATGAGAAGAAAAACTGTCATAGCATTTCCGAAGTTAAAATATTTATACTAAGAGGCAGCCCATGACTTCTTAAAAATAATCACTTGTTTTTCAACAATTTGTTCAAATGGTAGAATCCTATTGTTAGGAGTAGGAGACAAATGGGAAGTGGGATGACAACAGAGTTCATAAGTCAATTCCACAAGAGGTCACCTTGTCCCCTGTGCTCTGTAGTACCTCCCCTGGAACCAACTATGGGACAGGCAACAAAATATTGCTTACTGGGCTTCTTACCTTTGACCAAACTGCCACACCTTCTGGAGCCTGGTGAGATACGCCTTTCGAGCTCAGAGTGTGGCACAGTGGAACCTTTGAACCAGTGCAAAGGGAGAGAAGTTTCCTTTGTAGGAGTTTGGGAAGGATCTCATTTCAACACGTCTTTACCTCAAGTAAGATGTCTCCCGAGGATGACTCATGAGGATTAAGACTCTCCCCCTTTTGACCTTCCCCATGGAGAAGAGGGCCTGGGTAGGTTTTATAGTCAGCCTAATAGCCATGCCTGGCATACAATCACAGAGACCTGTGGAAGCCATCTTCTTGAACCTTAAAATGTCACTGTGAGATTAGAGGGACACAGAGAGAGATCATAGGAGAATTCTATGGGGACAGGCGACAATCAGAAGGCTGAGAGAAGAAGAAAGGACTGATGGAGCTGGCATAGAGACAATTGCCTGTGGTCCAAACTCTCATTTTACAGGTAAGGAAACTGAGGCACAGAGAGGCTGAGAGCATACAGCCAGCTAGTGGCAGAGCCAGAATTAAATCTGCTGCACTCCCATAATATTATTAAACCATTTATGACATTGTATGGTCCTAGTTGGCTTAGCTCCCAAAGAGACTGAATTTCTCAGCAGTGGCGCTATGTCTTACTCATCTTTATCTAGTCAACACCTAACAACTGCTCAACCAAGACTTAGCAAGTCCAGCTCTACCTCCCAGCCCAATGCTCCTTCCCTTACATCTCACGGGCTAGAGTGACTGAGAGGAAGGGAAATTATTTTCTCCAAGAGGCCTGTTTACAGAGCTATTAGAATATTTTCAGATTCCGATGCCACAGACGTCTAACATCATCTGGGACTCTCCTAACACTTGGAAGATCAGAGTTAGACTGGATTCTAACACAGTCCTCCAAAACATCCAGTGCTATTCATTTGCCACGTGCACACATCCTTTACTTTCTCACTAAAAGGGACTGCGATTTTTTAACTTTAGGTTCATATCTCACGTATTTACTAAAGTACTAGAGGAGGTTTGGGCACCATGGCCGAAAAAATAAATATCTGGAGGCTAAACATCTGATGCTATTAAGCAGCAGCGATCTAAGAACTGGCCAGTTTTGTTTGGCAGACGCAGAGGCTTTGACACATGTTCCAATTTCCTGGTGAGATTAAAATGAGTCTATGTCTACATGACACAAAACATCTCCTCAATTCAATTAAAAATAATAGCCAATTTGGTGGGGGAAGAAAACAACTAGTTAGATTAGTTGTTTGTCATCACAGAGATAAAAAAATAAACCAAAATTGGTTAGTTAACCTTATTTTTCACAGTTATACTTATCATTTCAGTCAATTATATCTATAGCAGGAGATGAATGTCCATAACTCAGGTTTGATTACCTTTCAAATAAAGAATGGGATATGAAACCAGGTCTATGGCGGACTGGCAAGGTCGCTCTTCACCTAGCCATTACCTTCTGATTCAGGGTCATCCCTGGCTATAGTTAGCTGTATTTTGCTGCTTAGAAAAGTTTTAAGAGTAGCATCAATATTGGTTTAATGTGAGTGTCTCAATTTTAAAAGGTAGGAGGAGGAAGGAAACATTCAATTAGTTAGTCTTGCGAACCAAATGTGATTAATCTAAAAGTTCTGTGGAATTTTTAAAAATTTTGAATCAAGAAAGCTACTATATACTGAGCTGTTTCAATCACTGCAGGCTACTTTTTAATTTTTTTTTTAACTGCCCACTGTTTTCAACAGGTGCCAATTAAGATTCTGGGGTCAAAGGGTTAATTACATCTTCTTACTCACTATGTAGAATTTTCTGATTATTAACTAAGGTTGGATTAAGATGAAAAAGAACCTACACAAATGTTAACGCTAGTCCTTCCTTGAGAAGATTTATTATAAAGCCATGCTGAAATCTATCTGCTTTCCTCAAAGCAGATGGAGAACAAAATCTTAGAAGAAACAGGAAAACAGACGTTTTTAAAGGCGTGCAAATATCTGATTTATCAAGACAGTTCTTAGCCATCCCAACAGGGCTGATAGGAGCTTTTCTTTGTCACATCCCAGTAAGTCTATGAGGCGTGATGCCTGGATACACAAGTCAGGAGCTACAGCATCTCTGAATAATAATGCCAGTAATTATAATTTATATCCCCTGACATCAGTGTAACATATAAAGTGTAAGGCACAGTTTCTTAACCCCCAAAGCTGAGTGCCTCTAACAGTTATTTGTCAAATGATGAGGTTATTTCCTTGCAAGGTATGAAACTAACTAGAGCCTTATGATTGAAGGTATACTAGTGTTTAATGCGTTGTGCTAAACGGATTTATATTTGTCAAAGTAGTTTTGTCTCTGTTTTCTTTTTTTCTGCATACTCTGCTGCAACCAAATTTCACAGACTGAAATCTTACTGTGGTGCCCTTCTAGGGACAATTCTCATATACATAACTACTCTGAAATTTGTGTTGCTTTCTTCTACATTCCAATGCAGAAGAGAAAAAAAAAAAATCACCTCGAACTCTTTTCCTATGACCTAACTCCAGTTAGAGTGAAGAATTACCAGTAGGCTAGGTTATTTTAATGACAGATTATTTTAAACTAAGCCTTCACCATCTGTTCCACCCCCTAATTATGAATGCAAAAAGAACATATTTCACAATTACATCAGTAAAAAAGTAAGATATACGTGATTTAAATGCATGCACGTGCTCCACGTCCAATGCACCGTGCATCTGTGATGTTCTTCTAATTCAGGCTTCGATGATGGAGAAAATACCCAACCACCATAGAGTACAGTCTCTGACACACTCCACTCTCCCCCAAACCCAGCATTTTTCACTATTGTGACATAATTCTGTTAGGACAAGAGTAGAACATGAATTTGAGCACAATGCTTGCCAGCCTTTAGATATGACTATTTTAGAACTGCTGAAACAGCTTTGCTGTTAGTAAGGAGAGGCCGTATGAGAAAATTGCTTCTGCTACCCGAGCAATGGGTTAGCATTGGGAATAAGTGAGTCTGCTCTTGGACCACACCTCCATCACCATGAAAGAGGCTGAGTGAATAAGCCAAGCACAAAAGAAGCTTGCCCTGGAGATTGAAAACAGGTCTCCAATACCTATATCTTTCCCCTCTATATTGGCAGCAGATAAAAGAATTAGAAAGAAAAAAATGTTTCTTAAATTTTTTGGCCTTTGGATACTTTGGCTACAAGAACACTTTGACAGAGCTCATTAAAATGCCATATTGCCCCCTGACTGCACTCAGGAGGTGATGCTATACTGCTCCCACACACCCAGACTCCCAGCAATTTCAAGGAGAGCCTGGGACGGTGCCTAGAGATGCTCACATGTATCTGTTTATGGGGAAGAAAAAGTTTCCTAGATTTTCTCTTTGCAATCTGAGTTTTAATAATCAAGCACTTTGCAGAAACAAAAGCTTTATTTTTAGAAATAGGGATCTAAGTCAAGTATATTTTCTTAAAGTATATATAAGCATACATCAAAGGTTTGGGCTTTTATTTAACTCTTGGGAATCTCCCAGAGCTTTCTGGCTCCTGTGTCTCTTCCTTTGCATGCTTCCCTCCTCAATGAGTCAATAATATAAAGGGTAGCACAGGTTCATATTATTTTGTACCAAAAGCCACATGTTCCCCAATAACAATACCAAATTGGATTAATTTGGTCAAATTTGACTATTCTCCGACTAAAAAAGAATTCCAGAACAACAAACCTTGACGTCTCAAAACCTCTTTCCTAAGAGTTGCCTACAACACATAAATCCAAACACCTTAGGTGAGAAAACAGTGCAGAGAGGCACAGGTGGCCTCCCTTCAGTTCTCAGAGAAGAGGTACCAGAATAAAAGGGGGAGATGTTGAACTAGTGAAATGTTAAAACATGAAAAGAACAAAGACATCTGCTTTCTGAGCAAGGAGATCGGGTTTTGCTTCTGCTCATTAAAATTCCATTTCATGGGAGCTGTGTATCAAAGTGCTGACCTTTTTTCCCCGGGATGCTAGTTCAAGCCTCACATCCAGCCTTGAGGGACGTAGATTTCTTGATTTGAACATCCAGCCAAATGGACAACGGGCTCTGGTATAAAGAGAGGGTGCAGCATGTGGTGGAATCACTCGGGTCTGGGTCTCTGAGCCACCAGGGGTGACCCGCAGAGCCCACATTATCTGTGGCTGTCCCGGGGGACTGGGACTCCACTTGCGGCGTGGTGACCATGTGCTGCTCACAAGCTCCTTTTGCCTCAAGGAGAGGATTCCCACTAGTTATTCTAAGGCACTAATATTCACTGGAATGTTAAAACATCTCCTTTTTGCATATGTGGTATATTAATTCACTGAAACATAGCCTCTTCAGAACCCAGGAGCTAATTCCTTATTGTGCATCTTTCCCTTTGAATTCAGAGTTCCCTTTCAAGTAAAGGCAGGAAATCCCGTGTTGGCAGCAGCAATATAAACAGTACATTGTCCTGGTCCTGAAAGGACTAAAAATGACACTGCTTTGCTTTGGCTACACATGGAGCTTGGTCACATGCAGGGTCCAGGTGTCTTTCAAATTGTCTGCATTATACAAAGCTACACAAAAAAAAGAATAGAGAATAACTGTTTATTGGACAGCCTGTAGATCACAGACTACTGGAAAATAGGGGATGGTCATATAGTAGATATATATGATATACATATTATATAATATATATCAAGTATACTATTATATATCATATATACTATAATATATACCATCATATTATATTATAGGATGTCTTAAACAATGCTCAGTTCACTCAAATATTCACCAACGAGGAGAGGGAAAGGAAGGAAACTAACATTTTTCAGGCAAATTACATGGACCAAATGTGAGATTGGTGTTATTTAATCCTGCTTTACAGATAAGAAAACCGAGGCTCAAGAAATTAAACCCATTGCCCAACGTCACACATCAATATGTGGTAGATCTCAGAAGGATCCTCCTTTTCCTCCTGCTGCTGGGACTACCTGCTGGCTATTTCGTTGTTTCACGCCCCATCACAGCTGCTCGGAATCTGTGCCTCCTCCAGCATTTCTTTGCACATAAGCCATTCTCGTGTCCCTACTGTTCAGGTGTGATGCATTCAGTAAACATCTGTTGAGTGCTCACTACGCACCGGGCCCGCACCAGCTGAGGTTTACAAAGCTGAACGAGGACCCAACTCATGGGCTGCTTTCTTAAAGAAAAGTCATCTGTGGGATCTGAGACTAAGAAAATGAGTAAAGTTGGAAATTAACTTTATAACACAAAAAGCCACAGGGCAAAGGCAGTTTCCAGCTTAGGATACCCTCAATGCATGGTAGGGACCCCTACCATGTGTCTGATATCTGGTGTCTGATATCACTGAGCTCCACACCTCTAATATGTGTCTTTGGGTTGGAAAAGGCATCGATTGATGGAATTTATGTTTTTTTCAGCTTTACGGAGGTATAATTGACAAATTAAATTGTAAGATATTTAAAGTGTACATTGTGATGATTTGATATACGTATACATTGTGAAAAGATTCCTCCTATCTAGTTAATTAACACATCTATCACCTCACATATTTATCTTTTTGGAATTTGTAAACATACAATCAAGAGACTGCTGGCCTCAAGGAAATTGTCATGCCTTGGAGGAAAGGGCTAATGCCTAGAAGTAGAGAAGGGACCCCACAGTTAATATAAACTTCCTAGGAGAACCACACCTCGTAACAGGCAACTGCCAGGACAGGACTTGAGCACACACGCCAGCAGGCCAAGGGGCTGGCCAGCAGTCTCACCCCATTTCCTGTCCCAAAGTTTTTCACCCAGACTTAGGGTTTTTCTTTCCCTCTCTGGTATTATACATACTATTTTATATAGAAGTCAATGTGAAAGTAAGATTGACTTTACAGAAATTTATTTTACAGTCATGGGTACTTGAAAGTCCATCCTCGACGACACAAGGTAGACCCGCATTGCTGTTTCTGTTGTGGCTGATTATGCCATGAACCAGACTGTTTACCATGCAGTGGGTAACCTTAAAAAACAGGCTCTTTAAGAGAAAATAATAAAAGCTTTGTATATGCATTCATTTAGGTAAGGAGTTTGTGTCAGCGATAGTAACAATGATTAAAGAACCCCGTAATGAATTTAACATATTAAAAGACCATTTAGAGACCTCAGATATTAATCTGGTACATTCATATGAGTTTCATTTCAGGAAACATTTACTGCTATCTCTAGGGAAAAGGAATTAAAAACATTTGTACTGAAAGGAACTTGATCGTTAGAAATATAGTTGCCATGGACTGAATTATGCCCCCCCAAAATATGTATGTTGAAGCCCTAACCCCCAGTGTGACTGTATTTGGGAACTGGGCTTTTAGGAGGTAATTAAGGTTAAGAGAGGTCATACAGGTGAGTTCTAATCTGGTAGGATTGGTGGCTTCATAAGAAGAAAAAGAGAGAGCCATCTCTCCCTCCACAGGCATGCACCCAGGAAAGGCCACGGGAGCACACAGCAAGAAGGCAGCCATCTGCAAGCCAGGAATAGAGTCCTCACCAGAACCCCACCATGCTGGCACCTTGATCTTGGACTTCTAGCACCTAGAGCTACGAGAAAATAAATTTCTGTTGTTTCACCAACCCAGTCTATGGTATGTTATGGTAGTCAGAGCTGACTAAGACAGTAGTTTAGAAATTCTGGTTGGAGAAAATGCTTGGTCCATGAAAACCAATGTTAATTTCAAGAAATCATTGTAAGTAGATTCTCTGCTCTTTATATATCATTCATATAATTAATAATTAATTTTTACTAGATGCACATAAAGCTATAAATATAATGGACTGATAATAGAAAGTAGCATTTAGTTCCAGAAATCGACAATCCTTAGGATTGTTGTTGAAATCTTTTTTATGTAATTGCGTCTCTTCTGGGTCCTTCAATATTTACAATATTGAAATCTTTATATTGGTTTTCTATGCATTTCAAATGCTTAGAGGCTACATTGCTTCATTGCCTTAGCTCCATACAAAGCAGAGATATACATTTAAGTGAAAATCAATTATTCTGATGGAATTGGGAACCCGGTCCTGAATGATCTTGAGATAAACAACTTGGTTTGCTGCTTGCAATGGCTCTCGGCTGCTTTGCTAACCCTCCACTTTCATTTCACAGTTGGCCGCTGAGTCTTGGTGAGAAGGACCAGTGTACACTGCTTGTCCACAGGGCTCTCACCCTATTCAGGGCTCCAAGGAAATGCATCTGCTTTTATCCCCACATGCCTATTTTACACATATGAAGCAAAAGAGATTGTGGATTTTTATTGCTTGCTAACATACTTGCATATACCCAAAGCATAACAACTAATGTCATAAGAAGTCTTCTTCAGAGAATCTCTAGATGGCATCCTTCAAAGCACAGCAATTCAGAATGTGAAATTTGCTAGGACCAAATTTGCTAGGTATGCATTACATGACAGTCTAAATTTATAGAATTAAAAGCAGGGGTGCTTGGCTGTATGTCCTGGCTTCTGCAGTGGTCCAATTTAGGAACAGAATGAAAGGACTGGGGTAGGGGATGATGTTTTTGGTGTTGGTAATTTTGTGGGAGAAAGACACTAGTAAAGAAGGAAATTAAATTCTGGTATTGTCCATTGACTTACTAAAGTGAATTTTTTTTTTTAAATATGAAAAATGAGATTGGAGTTTCCTTCCTCTTTCTGATCTACTTCAATGACTATCCTGACTGGTAGAGAATTTATTGCCATCACTGAAGAGTAACTGGCTATTTTATTATTTGAACTTCCAAGATCAAAAGATGCTTTAATCAAAATCTCAGTGAGATTTAATAGGAATCATGGGACTGAAATTGTCTACAGAGAAGTATAACTAATGGAAATGCAAAGATAAAGTCTAAAGTGACTACTTTGAACATGCAATCGATATGTTAAGGTGATTTGAAGAAGGCAGAGTGTATCTAACCTGGGGAAACTACTGGGCTTACTGACTCCATGCCTCTCTGACCTACCATGAGGCAGCAAAAAGGATAGACTCAAGTATTTTCTGTTTTAGCTATTTGACTGATAAGTCAAATAATCACTGTGATCATTTCTTTTCCTTTAAAATAGGTGCTCAAATTTCTTTAAAAATATTCAAAAGGCATAAGTTCTGTTTTGTCTTGAAGTCAAAGTTTTTAGTAGAGTAATGCATTGTGGGTGTCAAAGGGCAAATTAGATTCAGCACATGAACTGTCACTAAATGGCCAATTTTTCAGGAACAGATCTGTTATGTAAATTTTGAAATGCCTGGATACTTGGTTATAGATAAATATATTCTAAAAATGCTCACATTCACCCTTATAATTACCAAACAGGGATGGATCATTTCATGGAGCTAACAGTGCCACTGTATACATTCCCAGGGTAGAAGGAGGTGTCAAAAGTCTTTGCCCAGATGTAATCTTTCCTCTCCCTCCTGTCCTGGAGCGCTATCATCACACAGGGTCTTCCCTTTTCCTGGGTCCTTTAGGGAAGTCAGAGGCCAGTAACTGACATCCCAGACACCTGTCAAAGAATGGTAGACCTGTTATTCTGCTTTTTCCTAAGCAGCACATAGTGTTAGCCTGCTAGGCAGGGCTAACTTACTGTGCATTTTGTTTTGGGCTATTTGGCACAGGTTGCCACAGAACACCACATATCTACTTTAGCCATAGAAGCTGTATCATCTAACATACCTGAGGAATCACTAGATAAAGCGTTTTCAGTGACACAGGACAATGTGGTTTACTGAAGTTGTATAATAGCTGTAACATTTATACATCCTACAAGGGAATCGCTGTAACCATAATCTAGGTTATGCATGATCTGTTCAAATGCACTGATGTGCCAATTCACAGTAATTCCAAAAGAAATTTGCAGTTGGCCATATTGATAATTCATTCACTAGAAACCCTGAATCAATAGTCTCAGTCTAATTCTAATGTGCACAATGATCCATTTACCCACTTTTTTGACTTAAATAGCTAAAGATATGTTAGAACAAAAATATTTTGAAAATGGATATATTCCACCATTCAACACGTTTGATGAATGACAGTCCACATCTCAATGACTATTGGACTTATTAAAATTCTATTTAGTCTACAGAATTTATAGTGGCCTCAACCATATAGCCCTATAATACCTTCAGCCACAACTGTCACCTCCCACTTAGTCTTTCTCAACCTTCTATGTCAAAGGCATCCAAATTGCTAACAACAGTGGTATGAAGGGGCAAGCATATTGATTAAATCCCAAGTCTGATTTTTCACTTGGCCCTCTGCCTGGATTCTTTTAAGGGCTGGGCATGTGAACTAATACTTACTTTCATTACTAGAATGATATTTTTCTTAGCTGTCTAGAATCCGAAGCCTACAAGCTGATCAACTTCACAATTAAGAAATTTTCCACCTATATCTACCATACACACCCTGTCGCATAAGCTTGCAGAATTAATATTTTTAATGAAGAAGTCCCTAGTAATTTAAGAAAGATGAATCCCCATTACAACCCTTCCTTAGACATAACTTTGTGTCTAAGTAAACACCACCCTTCCCACGAATGGTGATAGCCTAAAAAAAGGGAGAAGTATAATGTCACCTAGGATCACCTTGGAAACCCCAGTGCACAGGTTTGGGATCAACACCTTCTATCCCACTTCTAGGTTCCCATTTCAGCCCCCTTTTCATTATTTCTTTTTTCTTTTATTTCCTTCTCTTTTTCTCCTCTCCTTTCACCTTTTGGTTTGCATTCTGCATTTATTCATTTAGTGAAAGAGGTGTGGGAATGGTGTGGTTGTAGTCATATGTGTGTACTTCATGGCCAATGTTCCCAACAATCGTGTTCTGAAAGTGTTTATATGTAATAACTACCCTGGGCAGTGAACAACTATGGATATGTTTATACATCCGACTTACGGATGTGTAATGATTACTGACAAATTTTGAAGACCAAGAATGGCTCCAAATTTGTGTAGGCTAGTGTAAGTTTTGTGTGATTGAACATTGGGGATAGATTCTTTTTGCCTCCACTGAGATTTGTTCATTCTAGTCTTGACCTTTTCCAACAAGTAAGATTTGTTTTATTGTCTTGCTTGAGGGCTTCTCCTTAGTAAAAGGATGACCTACTTTAATTTCTACTTAAATGCTTCACAGGCTGGAGAGTGAGTTCCCCTAAAGGATTGAGCCCCTAAAGACTCAAATTGGCCTCTGCGCCCTAATGGAAGACTTTTATCCCAAAGCAAATAAAAAATATATTAAGGGTTTTACAAACACAACCTTAAGCCTTTATCATTTTCTGTATGTTCCTTCTATTCTTATTATAAGTAATCGCACTTGCTTAAGACATTTGCCACTCCTCTCTACCAGATTTTTATCTCTTTCCTGGTTCTTTTCTGCCATGACAGGCACCTTTCATGAAAGTGTATAGTCAATATTATTTTGCCATTTCCTAAAAAGCACACAGACGTGGCCTAAGAGCACACAGACGTGACCTACTAGGCAGGTCTAATGTGCTGTATGTTGGCACAGGTCTCCACAGTTTATCAACATCCTCAATTCCACTTGATCTAGTGAGACCAAGCCAGTGTAAAGGTGAATGACTAACATTATTATTAATATTCTATAATGCAGTGAGCCCAGCTCTTTTCCATAAGCTCAGCAAGGTATAAGTAACACAACCTCATAAGCAGTGAACAAAGGAAACTCATTTCTTCCCGTATTTCCAAAACAGACTTCGTCCTTATATTGGCTCCTTTAACACGCTGAACTACTTTATTACAATTAAAATTTTCAATAATATGATGTGACATAAAACCTTCATTTGAACAGGATAAAAATCCTTGTCCCAAAAGGCTTACTACATAGAGTAAAATCTACGGGTTCTGCTGCAAATCATCCTTGCTTGCTTCTCCAAGGCTGAAATCTTTTGGCTTACGGGGACACACACAAGAGAATGCTGGGTGTAGCGCATTATCCAGCAACTTTTTTAAGGAAATATATTACTAATGCCCCCTTTTGCCATCTTAGAGAGTTTGAATGAATTACACAGGAGAACATATAGTCTTATACACTCAGGTACAGAGAGATGCCAAGCAGGAGTCTCTGAGGGTTGGAGGACATGGGCTGAAACATTAGGACCCTTCCCACACTTTTTTGCATAGGTCAGTTGACAATAGGATTGCTGACACAGTAAGCAGCTGAAGTGGTTTAAAGAGAACTGATCCTTTCACATCTCTCCATAGGGTCTTTCCAGGGTCCTCATGAAAAAAGGGACCTGGGTACCTTCCAAGTCCCAGGTAAGGTACCAGAAAGGGGGCAGGGGTGACTGAGCTATAGGGACAGATTCCTGGCTTTGTTAAGAGGTGTGGGAGAGGAGACTTCCAGAGTCAGAGAGCTTTATAGGAACCCCCAAAAGAAGAGGAGTGAGGAAGGAAAAAGAGATGCATCAGGCAGATGGACTACTTCTGAGACCAGGGCGCCTTGATTGAGGTCATTGCCAAGGAGCACATTCTGTAGCTTTCACTAGGGAGGGACTCGCTTCATTTCTTGATAAATGCTCAGTGAGAGGGATATTCTGCTGGATGCCATAGCTCAGGACTCAAAGACCTGGTACTATGAAGGGGCCCCTCTTAATTCCATCCTCTAGTCATCCTCAACATGAGAGGCATGACTCTGTCAGAAAGTCCCTGGTCAGATTTAGAGGGACTCAAAGATTTAGGGTAATGGTAGCGAAGATGGAACAATTATGGCCTTGTCTCCTCAATTCCTTCAGTGAAGCTAAGGAGCCTATTTGTCCAGAGCTGAACAAGTTCCACGCTCAGCTTTAAAGTGAGAATACTTTCAAGTCTTCAAGAGGCAGCATGGTACAACGGAAAGGAACACATGAGCTTTGGACTCAAACAGACCTGAGCTGGAATTCTGAATTTGCCACTTCATTGTTTTCTCACATGAAAATGTAAAGAATGGTATCTATACATTATTTATTCTACTCAATAGAATTGTTGAGATGATTGGAGTTAATGCACATCAAAGTGCCACCATACAGTAGGGATTTAATAAATGGCACCCACAGTGGTTATTATTTGACTCTGGATGCTGATTTAGAAAGATTGTCTGCCAATAAGAGTCGTTTTTACCTGATCATAAGGAGAGATACACACTTGGAGGAAGTGGGCTAATCTACCAAGGGCAGTAAAATCAAATAACTTAGATATGAACTTAAAGGGACAAGCAAGAAAAGGACACAATATTCATGGTTGAAATAAGATTTCATCCTGGTCACAAACATTCCTCTTTAAAAATTTAATAAACACAAGTTAGGGACAGAATATTTGTAAGGGGGAAAAAGACTACTTACGTACTTGAGGAAATGTAGAAGTTATCAGAAAGAGACACATTAAGGAAACAGAGGGTGGGGCACCTTGGCAAGACAGTAATGTCAACAAGAAGATGAGAAAGAAAAAACCATAAAAACAGGAAAAAATGACTTTAGTTTTATAAGCACGGTCATTTAAAAATGAGAACTATTCTAGGCTATATGCGTGTATACAATATTATATACCATGCTTCTCAGGGACAGATAGCATCTATTGAGGCGGTCTCTGTTTTGGACCCTGGAAGAAGGACTTTACGTTGAGTAACCCAGGTCAATCCTCACTTCCTAACTCTGATGCATATACTAGCAACATCCTTGTTTGAGATGAGGAAATTGAGATCACATAGCTAGTAAGCAGAAGAGCAAGAACTCAAATACAGCCTACTATATTATACACTGACTCAGATCCTATTTTTTCACAGCAGAGATTCTTAACCTTTTGGTGTCAAATTTTTACCATTTGCTCTCCTTTAGATCTGAGTTCCCTGGGGCAGAGGGCAGAGAGGTAGTGCTCAGGGTGACGCCAGAGCAGAAGTGGGGCAAGAAGATGGTTGTTGTCTTCTCTAACTATGACCTCAGCCAAACAAGAGAATGTGGCAGGACTTGACAGTCCGCTAGGTATGGTTTAAGCTGGACTTTGGCAGATCACCATCTATTGGGTAGATCCCATTCCACAGGTGCAGTGTTTTACATAGTTGATTCCTGGACAACTCTTTCCCTTTTTAACTCAAATAATATACATGCAATAAAAAATACTGTGACAAATACACAGAAAAGCAGTTCTTCTATGCCCCAAAGGTATTGGAAATAGACATGTAATAGCCCCAGAAAAATCAACTGTATTCGAATACTCATTCAGGCTAAAGGGTAATCAGCTGATAAAAAATCTATAAGAATTTGAAGCAAGAATGGACAAAGTTCTAAGTATTGAAGCAGTGAAGAGAGTAACAGTAACATATTTTTATTAGTAACTTTCTATTAAATATATTAATATTGTAATGGTTTTATATGAATTCTGTATTGTTTCCACTGCTCCCTCTTTAAGTATCATTGGAAGCAGGCGAAAGTGGGTATGGGGGGCTAAAGAGAAGACTGTCCCTAAGCTTCCTCAAACTCAGTTTGTGTTCCAGATGAGAACTGGGGTAACCAGAGTGCAGGAAAAGAGGCAGGAAGGAGGGAACCAACACTGGAGGTTCTCTCTTCGTCAGCAGCATGCTTTATCTCAGTAACTACTTCCTGTAAGTATGCAGCACTGGCCTGCATGCACATCAGTGAGGGGACAGGAGGGCACGTCTGGGGGTGGTGAGGAAAGAGAAGAGAAAAAGCCTGATGCTGAAGCCTTTCATCCACTTGACAATTTTGCCTGAGTCCAGTTCTGTTTACCTTCAACTAACACCTGTACTCTGAGGTATGTGAAATACTTCAAGTCTGTGGCTGCCTCGTGCTCAGCAAGCAGAGGTCATGGTATCCTATGGAGTGTCTCCTGCTCTCTAGGGCTCAGCAAAAGGCCAATGCCTCCCTCCCATCGCGTGCGCGCCTGCGAGAACACGTGCATGTGTGCACGCACACCACCCAGTTCTTTCTTCACATGACGCAACTGATCAACTCAATGTTTTTAAGTTAAATGTCTGTAAATGGGAGCCACTGACATTGAATTTTAGAATTCTAAGTTAATTTTTCTTTTCCTTCAGCACTGTTTAGATCTTAAATAAATTCAGTTCTGGGGTTCGCTGCTTTACTAAAAGAGGAATTTAGAGAGGGTTTAAAAGGGAGCTGAAAAAATGATTAGATAATTGAAACCTAAAACTTTTAAGGAATGGTTAAATGGACTGATTCAGCCGGAGGTGCCCCGGGGGTGACCTGAGGACATGCATGGTTCCTCCACAGAGGCTGCAACCAGTCTTTCCATTTCATAAAGGGCAAATGCAGGGTGCAGAGTCTGGATGGGAAAGGAAGCGTTTCTTGGCAGTGAAGACTATTAAGAACAAAAATGGGTGACTGAGGAAAGTTGGGTTCCTACTGATTTGACATTCTGGAAGGCCAGATACACACTGCTGAGAAGGAGGGCTTAAGAACGACCCTGCCTGAACTTGAAAAGAGAGAGAGAGGGATAAAGAGACAAACTCCAAATAACGCCTCACTTTGTGATCCTATGTTGTATTCTAAGGTTGTCAGGAAAAAGCCACGAAGAGTTTCTGGCCAATAAAGCTGAAATTTGAAGCCAAATATGTATATACCTCCATACTAACTTCATCATGACACCAAGCACACTTTTTAGACAAACCCAGTTCAGGGTGAAAGTCAAATGGACGGATGCTACAAAGGGCATTGTCTGAGGGGGCTTTAACCTCCCTCAGTAAGATATTTATAATGCTGTTATAAATGAAAAGAAATTAACCTGCAGAGGAAAAACCTAACCCAATCCACTCCAGAGAGTGGGCATATACACACATCCCCATAGGCATTCACCTGGCTGGCAAGGTGGAAACGCCTGCAAATCTGACCTGAATACAAGAAGCAACTCACGAAGATCCTCAGTCCCTCTGAGCAGGCATCGGAGGTTCTCATGCACCAAGCAAGAAAAAACTCCTGGGGTTTGTACAGATAGCCCTTTTGTTAGAGGAATTTTCACAGACACTATTGGGCTCATTCTCATAACATCCTCGAGGTGTTTATGCTTTTCCCATTTCAGAGATAGGGACTGAGCCCCTGAACGTCTCTTGCACGGTATGAGGAGGGGGCCAGTGTTCACAATCACGTGCTCTGTGTGGGAAGCAGGGAACTGCGTGACCTGTGGGCAATGATCAGTGATGGTTCAGATATCTTAATTATCCAACTATTTAAGAACCAGGTCTCTATCCAACCCCAGCCTGTCACAGCATCAACTGCTCGTGCCAATATTACAGCTTTAAGCAGCATTTACTCTGCTGGTGAACACAGTGTGTGGTAAAATGATTTAGCATCATGAATAAACACATATGCTTGCTTGGGTCCAAATTTTAGAAGTGACAAACCCATTTTCTGGCCCAGGATTTAATGGACTAGAAACAAACTAAAAGGTACATAATTCACTATGCATGGACAAATATCTCCCTTGGCAGCATGTAAACTTTTTGATCTCAAGAGCTGCACTTAGAACTGCTGGATACAGGGTGTGCCTCCCTATTGCTAACATGTGTGCATACACGCATGCACACACACACATGCACACATACACACACTTCTGAACATACTCCAATGGTATTTCTTTGATGCCTTGAAACATAACTGGGTATAGAAGTGGTTGATATTGCATGCCCAATACCATAAAGGCAAAGAAAAAAACCTGATTGGAAAAAAAATAAACACATTAAACAAGAGGTTAATAAAGAGACGCTACTCTAGGCAGCAACAAAAAAAAGTGCCAATACATCGTCCCTCTTCCTAACACCACGTAGCTTCTACGCCTCATTCCTGAGCTTGAAGAGGGTCCTCCACACTGCACGCCTCCCCAGTAGACAGAGAAGTCATTTTACTTTGAGTCTTGTTCCCATTTTATGTTTACATTTTATTTTCTCATTCCCGTTCCCAAATCCCTACTTCCAGTTTCCAGCTCGGTGTTTACAGAGACCTTTACTAGAATGAGGGAGATTGAAGAGACCCCATTTTTTTCCCCTTCTCTTGTAACATCCATTCTTGTTTTTTTTCCTCTTCCCAGAGAATAGATAAGTTTACCCAGAAAATAAAAAGCTAATACAACCTTTTGCTCATCAACAAAAGTATGTCTTGTTGTAGCCAGGAATAAGTTAATAAAACAGGGAAAAGTCTTAGTGGCTTAAAAATAGGCTCCTTGGGGTTATGAAGGAACAATGTTGTTTTTTCTTCCCAGCGTGCAAGGATTTAATTAAGTGATAACAGTCACCTTGGGGTGGCTGCACAAGGCAATAATATCTAGGTGAAGAAAAATGCTGAAGAGAGTTGAGTACAGTCAATTTATCTTCAGAGAAGGCAATAAATGAACAAAGCATAGGTATTCGGCTGATTGTTTTGCAATGTTTCCATTACTGATAAGCATCAAAAAAAAAAAAAGGACAGATTTGGTCTTTTCAGTTTCTGAAATGTATTAAATACAGAGAAAGGAAATGAAAAAATTGCTGTGAGGTCACATCCTCACATTCTAATCACAAACAGTTTGGTAATTATTCAGGCTAAACATAGAACAAGGGAATTTTCCTGTTGACACAAAGGATGGGAACACAGCTGAGTCGTGTATTTATAAGCAAACGTACAGAACTTGGAAATTTTTGTTCTGCCAAAAAGAAAGAAAGAAATTGTAAAGAGGTGAGGGCAGAGTGAGGCTGCGTTGGTGGTCGGTCTCCGAAACAGCAGACAATCTCTGTCCAAAGGTCAAATTCTGGGGATTCTTTGAGAAGTTTAGGGGAACTGAGAAGTATTATGACCAGGCATGACGAACACCCTAAAAAACAAACAACCAAAGACAAACCCTAAGACAGTGACATTATCAGCCCTGCATAATAGTAAGAAATAACAGTAAGGTTAGAATAAAATCATTGAAAATTCAGGCCCACAGAAAATGGTAACAACAGAATCACACAATATTTGTGCTCAGAGAGAAGGTTGAGGCCAAGTTTGAATGAAGCGCATGTGAATACTTGGCTGATAAAGCCAACAGGTCCCTTTCACTTTCTATTGTGAGGTGTGGGGGTTTGGGAGACTGGTGAAAAATGAGGAAGCTTTCATTTTTCTAGAAACGAGAATAACAGCAACACAAAACCTCCTCTGCACTACTCGACTCTCTCATCAGTGGATCTCAAAGCACCCTGCAAAATTAATTAATTCTAACACTGCCTCTGCTTGATGTAAGGAAAATGAGGCGCTGAGGGTAAAGGTAACGTCTAAAACCACTCAACTTGTTTGCCTCACAGTTTTGATCCCTAATTCCCACATTTCTTGTCTATTTAATTGCCTTCTTGGAGACCACATCACCTCCCTCTCAAGAGTTCAGGTTCGTCTCTCTCCAGTTTCTGTGGTGATCAAAAAAATCCTGCCTTCAACCCTGCCCTCCACTTCCCCAGCCATGGATCCAGACACACGCTTCCTTCAGTGAAAAGCAGATCCGACAGGGCAGCAGGGTTGGGACCTCTGTTTCCAGCTGGGTCAGCCAATGCAGAGAGCAGCGTTGGGAATCTGCATGAGGAAGCCAGCACATTGCGGGGACAGGGAATGGTACCTTCCCCTCCACCATCTCTCCCCTCCTGAGAGTGACCGTGCTTCGCTGACACCCCTCCCTCTACAGGATACACAAAGGAGAGTCAGCTAGATGATGCTTGAGAGGTTGCTCGCATAAGGAAAATGGTAAACAGCTCAAGATCAAATAGAAGAAAGATAAAATCACAAATGCTTTGTCAGAGAAACTCTATCATCTTATGCGAATTGATGACAGATTTATAAATTACAGAATGTTGGGGAGGGTAAGGCTCAGGGAGTTTTCCAAGAAAAAATAGAATTTCTCACAATTATTGTGGATAGCAGTGCTAAATTGTCTAAAGATTGCATTACAAGGGAATGATTTTGCAACTGACGTTTCTCAAGTTACTTAAAGAAGAAAAACTGCCTTAAACAAGCCTTCAAGTAAGTAAATAATCAAAGGGGGTATTTAGGAGAAATGGGATTTCATTCTCTTAGGTTTCCCCATCTTTTCCAAATACTTGTCAGTGCTTTCTAATAGTAAAAATAAAAATAATTCTCACAGGTCCCATGTCAAGGCTTAGGTGACAGGTCCCTCTGTGACAGCAGATTTGAATGTTAGATGACTTGGGGTTTCCTGTTGACAGCTGTCCAAGACTGACTCCTGTAAGAGCCAAACTGTGTAAGGAGTTATTGGTTCTTTTGTGGTTGCAAGGAGAACTGTGAAACGCTGAATGCAGGGATGCTGGAGCTTCACCAGGTTTTGGTTTGGGCCCTCCTGGGCTCACAGTACAAGCGAGTGGGGAGAAGGCGGCCTAATCCAGCCATATTCCTCTGAGCAAAGGGAGATTCTCGAGATCTTTTTGGTTCTACATTATTAGTTTCCTGGTGTTACTGCGTGTGTGGCCTTTAACCAGCAGGTCCTTTGGACCTTGAGGCTACAAGCCTTGCTTGGGCCTAATATGTAGGGTCCTGAAGGAAGGACTGAATGGGATGAGGACAATCAGTTAGCACCCATGATACTACATAAATATATAACGTAAGAGTTTCTTTTTTGATTGTCCAAAACAACACAGAAGAGACTCATCCATCTCACCCATTGATTTCCTGGTGTTCAAATGAAAAGTGGTCTGCACAGGCTTATGGCCCATGCTACCACAATCTGAAGTTAGGTCACAGAGCAGGGAAGCTTAAAGCTTTGTTAACAGCTAAAAAGCTATGTTAACCACTTCACTGAGGCTAACTGGTCCCTAAGTTAGCTCCAGTGGCTAACTTGGACCCTCAAGGCTAACTGTGCTCTGTGCACCATAAGCCCCTGCATTCCTAGTTCTCCCTCTTCTTTGGTGGCACCACTCAAAAGAGTGTTCCCCTAGGTGTGGGCATCTTGATTCACTCATGAGGTCACCACTCCTCCTGTCCAATGTCAAGTAGGTCCCTACTCTCTGGCAGCAGTGGTTTCACAGCGGAGTTCTGGGGATTGGGTGTAACTGACTGAAGAGTTAGTGAATTAATTAATTACTCCAAATGACTGAGAAGTGAAATGCCCAAAACATGTGATCAGGGTTGGGTGTTCCTCTATGCTTATTTCTCTCAACTACATTGCTCATTTAGCATCAATATCCTCACCTAGGATGGCTCTCCCAGTGTGAGACTTTAAAATAAGGTAAATGATCTCACCAGCATGAGGTTTTGGTTTGAATATAAGGAAACTACAATTCCAACTAATGTACATTAATCTATGAACTAGCCATGTTCTCAAACAACTGGCCAATTAAAAGTTTATGCCTGTGTTGAAACCTCTATTTACTATTTTACTATTAACAATAATACACCCTAGGAGCTTCTGTCTGCTTGAGCATTTCAGAGTGAAACACTGATTGAATTTTTATCCTCAAAAGTGAATTAGATGGCACATTCTAATGTGTCCTAAATTAGGGCAGCCACCATCAGTTAAATACACAAAAGATTAAACAAAGAATACAAGTGTTAAAGTAGGCAGAATCTACTCATTTATTGATCTTAAGCAAGCAGGAGAGATAAATTTCATTTATTTTAGCCACAGAATATTAAAATTTCCTTTCAGGGGTACAGAAACAATGTCTATGTAGGGGAGAAGATATGCACCATCATATTTACTCACTGTTCCTGTCATATATATTAATTTCCAATTCATGCTCATTATGACCATGTGAAATAGTTCTAGAGCTTTCACTGTTTTTCAGAATATAGCCGTACCATTGATGTATGAAAATAGCTCATGAAAAAATAGACTGGTCATTGGATAGACAGTCAGGAAAACATATAGCAATTTCTTTTTCAAAGAGACAGATAAGTGAATTTTCTAGACATTGTGTGAGCAACTCCTACCCAATATCTTAGCCAAACCTTTGGCTCTATCTTTCACTTGGAATTTTAATCCACTAGATCATTTTATTGGCAAAGATAAAGAAAATTGGCTACAACTTTTATTTATTATGAAGCTATCTTTTACTATATCTGAAAGTAGAATTTTCAAAGTAGAACAGCAGGAACTCCCAAAGCAAAAAACAGCGGATAAAATAACAATGAGAACCAGTGTCCAAATAGATACCCCATCCAAAGCTCGCAGTATAGTCTCAGTTTTATCCTTGGCATGTAGCCTTGAATCTCCCATTAGTGCTGACAGGAGCTGCACAGCTAAAGCTCATGCATCAAGCTGAGAAAACACCCCTCAGTATTAGTTCTGACTCCAGTGTTATAACACAAATCATGATAATATTTCTGTATCTCTGCATTTCATTGGGAAAAAATACAATTGAGCACTCTACACACTCATAAATTACAACTCTATTCCTCTACTGTTTATGATTATTACCCTATTCCATACAGAAAATAAAGATATTGTTAATAACATTTTAAACAAAAGTTTTTAATAAATAATAATTGTAGTTGTGTTGAGCCTATCATTGAAGATTTTTAAAAACAACAAAGAGGAATTTAATATTATGATGGCCTCAACAGAGACGTATCATTTTACCTACTTTACATATTTATGAACCAAATCTCTCTATACATGTCTTGAGGCTCCACGATTGCTGTGGAACAGAGCAGAGAGCTGAAGGGGGACACTCGGTCGTCTCACCTCAGGTCCAATTACAAACTCTTATTAGCACCAGTGGGGGTTAGCTCAGCTGCTGCGAGAATTTGAGTAACGAGGCCACGGTCAGGAACCCGAGGTCTCAGGTGAGCGGTGTCACTCTGTTCTGTGGCCAAAGACAGCGTTCCTAACCCAACGATTGGTCTATAAACAGACTCTCTCAGTCACCGAGGGACAAGGCAGGAGTGTGGGAGGATCCGTGCAAACCTATCAACACTGGTGGAAAAACAATCCAAACTGTATGTCCCAAACTAGCAGATTTCTGTGAATGAAAGAAAGCATATTTATTATTAATATAATTAATAATAAGTACAAAAATTTAAGTGGTTTCCAAGGACCTTTCAAGAATGGCAAAATGTACTCTTTTTTAAATGTTAAGGGTAATTCATCTTTATTATAGAAAGTTTAGAGCGTGCAAAGGACCAAAAGTAGGGAAATACAAATAGCCCATAATCCAGAGAGAAAATCTATTAATGTTCTGGTGGACATGTTAATTAGTTGATTAATTCACGAACTTATTTATTAAGCAACTACTATGTTGCTTAACTGATCTAGGTACTAGGTACTAAAGATAGTGATGAACTAGACAGATATAGCCTGTTTTTCATGAAACTCTGAGTCTATATATGTACTCTTTTAAAAGACACACTCCATATTATTCTACTCTATAGACTGTTAGAAGTTATTCAACCAAAAGGTTTGCCAGACTTGCATCTGCTCTATGCCTCTTCTAACAATGGTCACACACCCAAGGGTCCTTTTTACCGCTTCTTGTAACACTAAACTTCATACTAGTCTTTAGTCAAATCAATTTGGAGTCCATCTAGAAAGGCATATCCCGAAGGACATTGTACTAGGATCATAGTGAAAAGAGATTTCACAATTGCTGAGAGGTCTCCATCCAGATTTCTTCTGGTAAATAGGTAAGTGAGAGTTTTCATGACTATATATGTATATCCCTATATACACACACATACTTCCCATTATAGAATTTGAGTAAACACTACACTTGGCTTTGCTTGTTATATCAAAAAGGCTTAAATGGCATCTCTCTATAATGACAGAGCACATGGGAACGATGTTTTGCTCTGACCTAATTTTAGTTCTTTTCAAAATCTTTGACTGAATCCTCTGAGAATAAGAGCAAGTTCTATTGCTACTACTCTTTGTTAATATGTTCCTCTTACGACAAGCATTCTGTCCCATGGCTCTGAAAAAGCCACAGTACTTGTCCTGGAAAGAGGACTTTCCTAGAGCCAAGGTGGCCCTGCCCAAAGGCAGTGGCCATGGCAAGGATCCCCCACCCTGCCATGCCCACAGGAGTCCCTGCTAAGAGTGAGTCACAGAGGTCACATTCGGGCACCCACAGAGTCTTTACAGAGTGCATATTATGTGGTCATGGTGGAAACTCCAGATGTCTTTTATTACTTGTTTATTTTCAGAAAGAAAGAAAGATGTACTAGGTTCCTAGGAAAGAAGAGATTAAATCACCACAGGGAGGTTTACAAAGAAAGAACTTACAGAAGATTCCAACTATACATATACAGGAGGCAGCACTTTCTCATTACACACCATTGTGGACTTCCTACCTGAAAAGTGACAGGTAAGCCATGGCTTGGAAACACTTGTCCACTCAAAACTGCATTCTAGTCACATTCCTGACTTCTACACACATTTCTACAATACCCAGCTCCTAGTGATTGTGTTATTAAAGGGATTTGGCCACAAAAGCCTGACTTCCAATATAAAGAAATATACTATTTATCATTTTCAGAATGGGCTCCAGGACAGTATACAAATTGGGCCTATTCTGGGTTAGTGTTGAGTGTTTCTCTAGGGGTCACTTTGGTGGATGCTTCCAGCAGGTCATGGTTTGTATATAGAAAAAGTACTGATATAAGGAGTATTTTCTACTGCTCTGTGAAACAGCAAGTACCACACACAGCAGAAATTTGCAAGTGTTCTTATTAATTTGGTTATAGTGGCCAATAATAGTTAGCAGGCAGGCCATAAATTCTCCCTGTAGATTTTATATTACATTATGACACTGAATAAAATGAAATAAACAAATGTTCTTGTCATGGTATCTAGCCGACTGAATAAAATGACAAAAGGATTCGCTAACATTTTTAATGTAAACAGCATTATTGTTTAAAAAATACACATTATTATATGGGGCAGAATACCATGCAAAATTTACTTAAGAACAAAGAGGTAGTCTCTTTAAGTCATTGATAAATATTGGTTAAAAAAATTCTGCATGAACTCCTACTGAGGACCAAAGCAGAATTATCTAAGAGAAGAAGGGGAACCAATATTTTCACATTCTTATTGAACTTTAATCCTATTGAGATGGTAGGATTTTAGACTTATGTATACATATACATACACACACACACGTATTATATATATATAAAATTCTGTAACTTTTTGAAGCTTTTGAACCTAACAATTCATCTTAGGTATCTTTGCATGTCAGCACATATAGGTTTATCACATTATTTTTCTAAATAGTATAGTATAGTATAGTATACATTTAATCATTCTCCTGTTTGAAGGTGGTTTCAAAATTTGGGCAATTATAAGTAATACTGCAATAGATTCCCTCTAAGATTCCTGCAGTTTAATATTCTTAAAAGTGGAATTACTTAATCAATTTTATTTTTGTTTGCGTCTTCAAGTCCTTTCTGACTCCTAGCGACTCTGTGGACAGCAGAGCGGAACCCTGCTCGGTCTTGTCGCACCACCCTCTCACTTGCCAACACTGTATCAGACAATCCTCCACTGCTATTCACAGGGGTTTCCAGGCCAATTTTTTTGCAAGTGGGTGGCTGGGTCCTTCTTCCTAGTCTGTCTTAGAAGTTCCGACGAAACCATGGGTGACCCTGCTGGTATCTGAAATACTGGTGGCATAGATTTCAGCATCACATCCACAGGCAGCTGCCACAGTATGACAACCGACAGATGGGTGGTGTGGGTCCCTGACTAGAAAAGAACCTAGGCCACAGCGGTGAGAGCCCCGAATCTTAACCACTAGCCCAGTTCAATTCTATTAGACACTGACAAATTGCCTTTTTTGCCAAATAGTTTACCAGAAGGTATTAAAACTATGCAGTCTCGTTAATAGTAAATGAGGGTGTCACTTTCCCCACATTCTCACCAATATTTGGTAGCACCAATCTTTTCAATTTTGGCCAATCTAAGAGGCAAAAATTTGTAGTCGTTTCATGTATCAATCACATTTATATTTATCTGGTGACATTCTCATTCACATCCTTTGACTATGTTCTAATGGGATGCTGATCTTCTTTATGAATTGTTAGATCTCTTTATAGAGTTTGGATAGTGATCCTTCGTTTTATATGTTGCAAATATGTTGCAAATATTTCTGTAATTTGTCTTTTGGCTTTATTTACGATATCTTTCATTGTACATAATTTAAATTTTTTAAGTAATCACCTCTGTCAGTCTCTTATGACTCCTGGGCTTCTTTTCTTAGGAAGCTCTTCTCTGTCATGAGAAAATAAAAAGGTTCTCCTCTACTTTTTCCAATGTTTATACTTATGTTTATTATACTTAGTTCTTTTACTCTTGAATTAAAGAATTAACAAATGCTGCTTAATGCATTTCTGAGGTTCTGCATGAAAACATAGCCTTTGACAATCTGACTTTTTAAATAACTCAGTATCATTTTTAAAGTCTAGTTTAAATATAAGCATGGGGCTGGCCCCGTGGCTTAGCGGTTAAGTGCGCGTGCTCCGCTACTGGCGGCCCAGGTTCGGATCCCGGGCGCGCAGCGACGCACAGCTACTCTGGCCATGCTGAGGCCGCGTCCCACATACAGCAACTAGAAGGATGTGCAACTATGACATACAACTATCTACTGGGTCTTTGGGGGGCGGGGGAAGGAGGAGGATTGGCAATAGATGTTAGCTCAGAGCTGGTCTTCCTCAGCAAAAAGAGGAGGATTAGCATGGATGTTAGCTCAGGGCTGATCTTCCTCACAAAAATAAATAAATAAATAAATAAAAATAAAAATAAGCATGGTTTCCTAGGACTGTGGACCAACAAAATTTGGGAGCCAACTTAGGTAGGGGAAGGCTACCACTTCTCTTCCTGAAGCAGAATGAGTAGATCTTGGTTTGCCACTCTGTTTTTAGGAAGGAAGAACTTGCTACACTACAGCAAAAAAATTTTTCAAAGAGAAAAGAGAGAATAATACCTACTTTTATATATTATTTCCAGGGCTGTCAGTAGTAGAGACCCAAGGCTTGTATGCAATTACTTCATTTACCCTAGATTTCTGAGTGCTAAGCAGTTGCATAGAAAGAGAGAACCTCCAGAGTCAGAGAGGCCTGGGTTCAGCTATACACCCTAAGAGCTTGAACAAGTCATTCAGTTTCTCTGAATTCGAGCTTTTTATTTGTGGAATAGAGCTAACACCTGTCCTTACGGGATGAAGTGAAGTTATTCTGGTAAATCACCCCGCATATTCTGCCTTGTTCCAGGAATACGCTCTGTCTACCATTCACTGATGCCCCCTTAAACTCCTATCACAGCAGCTCTGGAGAGATCCCAATAGAAGTTGTACATCTTCCCACAAAACGAATGGAAAAGGGATGTTCAGCCTACAGTTAATAGTAAAGGTTGGCTACAGCTGAGACAGAGGCTAGAGAGAGACTAAAGAAAGAAGGAATTGAGACTGGGCCAGAGGTTTTCTTTAAAAAAGATCAAAAGATTGGAAATTCAATAATGGAGTTGACTTATTCTACAGTGATTTTCTTTTTCTTTCTTTTTTTTTTTTGGAGGAAGGTTAGCCCTGAGCTAACATCCGTTGCCAATCCTCCTCTTTTTGCTGAGGAAGATTGGCCCTGGGCTAACACCCGTGCCCATCTCCCTCTACTTTACATGGGACGCCGCCACAGCATGGCTTGATAAGCAGTGTGTCAGTGCGTGCCCGGGATCCGAACCTGTGAACCCCAGGCTGCTAAAGTGGAACGCGTGTACTTTACCGCTACACCACCGGGCCAGCTCCTAATTTTCTTTTTTATTAGTCCATCTAGTTTGGATTTTTTTGTCTGACGGAATTGTATTTTACTTATGATTTGTATCAGCCACAGCTGAGTCTCTGAATGGGCCTGCATTAACAAAGATCGTTGAGAACTGGATACATAGCTGAGATTTTCTAACATTTGCAGAGATAAATTAAGACTGAAATATAACAAACAGCCCAATTAAAATAGTCAAGAGACCTGAGCAGCCAATACTTCACTCAGGAGGACATACACATGGCCAAGAAACACAGCAAAAGATCACTAACCATTAGCAAAATGCAAATTAAAACCATGATGAGATAGCACTACACACCTATTAGAAGTGGCTAAAATAAAAAAAAAAAATCCCAACAATCCCAGGTGCTGACCAAGATGCAGAGCAACGCTGCTCGTGGAAACGCAAAATGGTACAGCCCCTCTGGGAAACAGTTTGGCAGTTTCTTAGAAAGTTAAATACACATTTACCATATGACCCTAAAATCCTCCCCATAGGTATTTACCCTAGAGAAATGAAAACCTATGTTCATACAAAAACCTATGCACAAATGTTTACAGCAACTCTATTCATCATTACCAAAAAACGGAATCAACCCAAATTTCCTTCAATGGGTGAATGGAGAAACAACTATAGTATAGCTATACAGTGGAATACTACTTAGCAAGCAAAAGGAATAAACTAATGATGTGAATATCAAGTGCATTATACTAAATGAAAGAAGCCAATCTCTGAATGTCACAGGCCGTATGATTCTATTTATATGACATTTTCATAAAGACAAAAATATCCTGAAGGAGAACAAATCAGTGGTTGCCAGGGTTTGGAGTGAGGGGAGGGTGTGATACAAAGGGATGGCACGAGGGATTTTTCTGGGGTGGTGACTCTTTTCTGTATCCAGATTGTGGTGATAGTTACATGAACTTAAACATGTTAAAATTCATAGAAATGCACACAAAAGGATTCAATTTTACTGTATGCTAATTTTTTGAATTAAAAAAAAAAGAATGACAGTCCAACCTATTTTAAGACTCAAACTTCCTTCGATTGGACTGAATGAGTTCTACTACAAAATGGCCCAAGGCCAGCTCCTTTTTCCTTTCAACCAAAGGCAGTCTTTCTCAAACACCTTCACACATATGAAAGAATAAAAAATAAAAACAACAAAAAGCACTCTCTTTTTCTGTTTGTGTTTTTACTGAACCAATTTTACACCATCTACTAGTTAGAGTCACCATTTTCCCAAGTCAAGAATATTTCCCAGGCTTTCAGAGCATCCTGCAAGGAAACCACGTGCACCCCTCACCCCACTCTGATCTCCACCTTATTATTTGGAACCACTGAATGTCACATCACCAGCAACTAGCTGGTTGCCAGAGCGCTTGCTCTTTTAGCAACAGCTCAGTAACTACCATGACATAACCTCTCCTTCCCCCACATTCTCATTCCCTGATTTTTCTTTTTTTTTGGAACAAGTTGTCTTTAACCCTTGGACCCAATTTGAAGGCAATGGAAATAATTATGACCGACATTTCTAGGGTTAAACGTCAAGTAGGAGAGAGAGCTGAAAAAGGAAATTCCCCAGTTTCTTAGTAACGAAAAGCTGAGGGTATACCTTCTGTGGTTGTCTGTGAGATGCTTTCACATCCATGTGTCAAGGGTTTTTCAAACTGACAACTTGCAAATTTGAAATACAAAAATGCCCAAAGCGATATTTTAGTGGCTCAGGGAAACTCTTGTATGGGAAAAAGAATTCTAAAGTGAAACGTCTCTTGATATCTCACAGGGGCTGACCACGATACTCTAATTATGCTAATTGCTTCAATGCCCTTGCTTTATTTATGCTGAGCAGCTAAGATAAATAAAGGAAAATTGCTTTGGATCTAACTGTATTCATATCAGAATGCAAACTAGCCCGTGTTTGTTATGTGATTGCTGATCTGTTTACACTAAATTCTGCAGGTAATTGCGGTTTTGATTGCACATTTATTTCTAGCTGCACAGGTCCCAGGACTAGGTCTGTCTGTTTTTATAATTAAACCGTTTTGTAATATCTAAACTCACTAAAGAGCAAAATGATGCTTTAAGAATTTACATATTTTATGCATTAAATATAATACTTTGGTGAGCAGTGACAAAAAGGAAAAAAAGTATGTTTACCACTAAAAAAATTGGACAGCATGTTCTGGATTTGAAGAAATTCGAGACATCTGTTCCAAAGCCTGTTTGCTGAACGGGACAGATGCCTGGCGCATCCCTGTAATCTGTTCTTCAACACAGAGTTTTTTGAACTTTCAGTTGCAACTTTCATATTAGTAAAATATGTTAATAGAACGTGCTGCCACTTGGTGATTCCTAAGACAATGGAAAAGTATTTTATACTTCAGTGGAATGGTTGTGTTCTCTACCCCTTGTTCAGAAGCTGAAACTTCACAGAGCTGACATGGTCTTTGTTTTCTGTTCTAGACCAGTCTTCTGGGAGTGTTCACTATGGTCACTAGTCTTAGCTTAGAATTCAGTTTTGATTACAGCTTCCTTTGGATTTCATCCATAGCCAACATACTTAGGGGAAATTAAAAAAAAAACAACACACATACATACAGGAAAAAAAAATCTTTCTCCCCGTTTGCATACCCATTACTTTAACTGCACAAAGGAAAAGGAGTTGATAATGTCACCACTACAAATGTAGGACGGTGTGCCCTTATAATTGCTTCTTCATCCATCACCAAATTCTGAAATACTAATTCAGTCTGCCCTACTTAATGGAAAAGTTAGTATCAGTCTATACAAACTAGCCTACAAAGCTTCTTAAACTAGATTCTGCTCATGAAAAATCCACTATTATGAGCTTATTTTGTCTAAAATACCCGTGAAGCATGTTCTCAATAAATATAGGTCAGTTTTAGCACCCTGATGGCATCTCTGGCCTTCTCCCTTCCATAGGGGAGATAAAGGAAGTTGGGAAAATGTTCAGACACTCAAAGCACCTTGAGTAGACTAAGCTACCAGGAGAAAAGTATAACTTTCTTAACACCAGCAGATGATCATCACGTCACCATAGTGGCTGGAGCAAAGGGGGTTCCACCCCAGTCACTGAAGGACCTCCAAAGTCCTCCATCACTTAAAAAGAACTTGTAACCCAAATATTAAAGTATCCCTATTTTACCTTGTGTAGCTGTGTTGTTCTAGGGGGACATGTGGGGAAACAATGGAGAGAGCAAGAAACCTAAAGTCAGATAGCTCTGGGTTTGCACGTAGGCTGCCACATACCAGCTATGTGACCTTGGAAAACTAAAAGAAAAATTAGCTAACTACTCTGATCCTCAGATTCTTTAGTACCCTTACAAGGTTACTGTGAGAATTAAATGACGTGACCTGTGACCACTATTCAGTATGGCACACGGCACTCAATAATCATCAGTTGCTGTTGTTGCTGTTGCCATACGGGAAGTTTAGAATCCAGACCAGCTTTCCAATGACACCAACTGCCCCATGAGATCTGTGGCAGTTGTTCATTAAATTAGTATAGGACACACGGACGTCGTAACCTACTATCTCCCTTGCTGGGCCACTGAGTAAATACAGCTTTCTCGTAGCGTGGTCCAGCTGCCACTGGGAAGAGGGCTGGGTCAGACACATATTTGCTGATAAAAGCATGAAGGATTTTTCAGAGGGCTTACTCAGAAAAAGGAACTTTGTCCTCTTGGCAGCCTCCAAATTTGCAGACTCATTAGGCTTACTACTCCCTCTTCTCTGTTATGTCTCTACTTGATCATAGTTTATTGTTGCATTTATCAACCTCTGTATAATTATTTATTAATGTTTCCACATTTCCCACTAGACTGTGAGTGCCCTTAAGGCAGGGGTAGTTTCTTATTCTTCTTTTCATCCCCAGAGCAAAGCATGAGGCTTCTCACATTCCCTTGCAAGGAAAAACATCCTACTGAAGACAACTTGGGGATTAAAAAAAATACGACATTGTTTATTAATAAAAAAGTGTGGCAGATTTTAGGGCCAGGATATTAGCTTTCTTATATTTAGCACAAGACAAAGATTCCTGGATTCCTTGTAAGATCTACAGCCCCAATTTTTGTGCCACCGTCTGGCAGGCAGATCAGGATCCAGCATCTGAAAGTCCCTTCAAACCAGCATTGTTCAAAGGGAAGCATCAAATAATTGCCCCGCTAGGAAATATAATTCCCACATTCCAAATACAAGTTCTCCTTGCTCCTCTCCACCCAGCCTCTGGAAAACAGTTCATAAGTGAATGGGAAGGCAGAATTCTGTGGATCCATTCTTTCTATTTCATACAAAAATCCTGATTTTCACATGAGATGTGACCATGCATTTGTTATCACACACTTGTTCAAATCTTCCCAGTCATCAGTAACTCACAGTTAGCGTGTGTTTGTGTGTGTGCACATAAACTCGTATGCAGAAAGAAATGGCACTTCTTCCAGAGGAAATCATATGGTAACTCTGAGTAAAATGACCACATTACTGAGAAAAAGAGATAACATTTTGACTTATGTTGTTATAGGGACCTGTTAGAGCTGGGGCATCAACACGCAGATCACACAGTTGCACCAGGCAGCAATTTCTTTCCACGATAATAAGCCCGGATGCGGGCTCTTGCTCTGACGGATATAACAGGGTAGGTGGTTGCAGCTATAGGACAAGGATGGAAAGGGAGTCATTTCCACACCTTGCCCACTTGGGGACTGCCTGGAATACAACCCCTGAAAATGACTCATGCCCTCAGGATTTGTCCCAACTACAAAGAGGGACGGGGAGTGGACAAAGAAGGGGAAAGTCGTAAATGGGGAAAAGGGAATACCGTCTCACAGTTGGCAGGCCGCAGAAATGGTCAAGGAGCCTCCTCCTCATATCTGCATATAACTAGAAAGGCAGTGCTAAACCGAGCATCAGTATTGAAGGAATGAGGGCTGCATCAGTTTCCTAAGGACAACTATGGCACCTATTTCTCCTTTTGCAGTCTTTACTGTATACAGTAGGTGCTCAAAACTCATTGGATGAATGGAAGGTCTTGAAGGACCCTGCTTTCCTAACAAAAATGAATCAACATTAGTTTGTGTCAAATGAGTAACTCTGTCAACACAATGAGGACTGAAGGTCTGAGGAACCCAGGGAGGCTTCCATCCTTTGGCCTTAAGGTTGTGCCGCCATGGCTACTTCTCTTTACCCTTGACAATTTGCCTGGCTCTGCCAAGACTAAACTCTGACCTGGATCCCTTAGGTGAGAGGTACTAAATTACTTAGCCTCTGAAATGAAGCTATTTCCTATATTGCATTTGCAGGATACTTTAATATATATTCAGTAACCACTAGTTTGGTTTTTTTCTCCTGATCTCACTGCCACCTCTCTATATATTGAACCCCAGGAGAACCCTATGCACTGATCCTGTGACTAATAAGTTGTTTAATTCACCAATGGCTTCTTTCATCATTTTAGGGATCAGCCTGAAAGAGCTCAGTATACATACTAAAATGCCTTTTACAAGGGTTACTCTAACTATACTGTAGTTATAGCCATGCCCTATTTCAGTCACATTCACAAATCTGCCCAATAAGTTGGTTTCCCCCTTTTTTTTTTTAAAGGTTGTAGAGTCTATGTAACATAAAAGATATTTTATGGGAAAAGGGAAAGAGGAAAATTTCATAGAGTTTTCTTTTCAACTATATAAATGCCTTTGGTATACTGTGAGTTTATCAATTGATAATTCCTGTCCAAGACCGTCAGTACCTTCAAATCCAGCTGAAATATAAGTGAAAGAAAATCATTTACATCCAAGAGTTATGAAAAGTCATGAGTGAGGACTCGCATTCCAGATACTCCAGTTGAGTTCTAAGGCTGGAATATTGGTAGGGGAAAAACATGGAAAATTATGTCAAACTATGTTCGTCATTCATTGATGATTACGTTAATCCCTTTTTTTTTTTGGTGAGAAAGATTGGTCCTTGGCTCACATCTGTTGCCAATCCTCTTCTTTTTTTTGCTTGAGGAGGATTGGCCCTGAGCTAACATCTGTGACAATCTTCCTCTTTTTTTGTATGTGGGTCGCTGCCACAGCATGGCTTGAGGAACTGTGTAGGTCTGTGCCCCAGATCCAAACCCATGAACCCCACGTCGTTGCAGCAGAGCATGCAAACTTAACCACTATGCCACTGGGCTGGCCCCTATTTTAATCCTTTTTAATCTTTTCAGATTTTTTTCTCTTTTTTCATTTCACCTTGTGTTTCTCCCTTCATTTTTTCCAACTTGGCTGTCTCTCCATTTCATCTTTGTCTCTTCACATTTCTTTTTGTCATGGTTTATTTCCCCTTTTGTAATCTCTCATTTATCCCTCTCAATATTAGTTATCTTGGTCTGTTAGCTTAAAAAATAAAACAGATGATTCTAGGCTCCTGAATCTTAGCCCCACCTTCAATGTTACATTCAAAACTTAGGGAAATTTATGTGTTAGTGGTCAATAATTTGGTTATAGATTTTTAGAAACAACTTCTCTCCTAATGGGCTTTATGTGGTCTATGACTTGACCACATTGTGAAGCTTCTCCTCTCTGGATGAAGATGGACAGCTGCCCGACCCTAGGCTTCAGAAGGTCATGAATATGCTATGGTAAATTTTTCTTTGGATAACTCAAAGACACATCCAGATAGAACAAAATTCACAGAAAGAAATGAGTCTGAAATTGTACCCTCTCTAGAGCCTTGCACTGTGCTCTGACATATTAGGAGATAGGAACTAAGTTGAAACAAATTAAACTTCTATCTTCTGATTGCAGGGGTATTATTAATGAGTATTCGTGATGCTTACTAAAAACTACCCTTTACCTAAACTAAAATTCTCAAGATCTAAAAATGAAGTAAGGTCCACCTAAATGCAGCCTAGAAATGATCATGTGGCACGATGATTCCAAATACCATACTTACTTGCAAAACTGTTTCCATGGTGAGTTGAAAATTATAAAACATCTATGTTCTGAGTTCCCAATCACATAATCTTTGAGATTCTCATGATCTTTTAAAAAAGATGACTCTTAAACTTTAATGTTAGGATAAAACTAGGATATTTATCCCTACTTTTCAGAACTTTTTTCGACATTATGAACAGTGTATTTACTGCAAAAACAATTACTATATCTTTTGAGAATAGTCAGTCATTCAATAAATAGATACCGTTATGGGCTGAACTGTATCCCCCTCAAATTCATATGTTGAAGTCCTAACCACCATTACCTCAGAATGTGACTTCATTTGGAAATAGGGTTGCTACAGACAATCAAGTTAAGATGAGGTTATTAGATTGGGCCATACCCAATATGACTGGTGTCCCTATAAAAAGGGGAAATTTGGACACAGATACACACAGGGAGAATGCCATGTGAACATAAGGTGATGCATCTACAAGCAAAAGAATGCCAAAGATTGCTGCAAACCACCAGAGGCTAAGAGAGGCATGGAACAGACCCTACCTCACATTCCTCAGAAGAGACCAAACCCTGCCAAAACCTTGATATCAGACTTTTAGTCTCTAGAACTGTGAGACAATAAATTTTTGTCATTTAAGCCACCCAGCTTGTGGTACTTTTTTAAGCTAGCCCCATCAAACTAATACGGATTTCATCTTCCTATTAAAGGAGGAATCATGGTACATCAAGGATAGAACCATGGGCTTCCGAGTCATGTAGACTAGGTTTGAATCTAGGTTCTGCCAATTACCGATTAATGGTGGCAAGTAATTCTTTGAATGTCAATTTCCTTTTTAGTAAAATGGAGATAACGGTACTACTTTATTAGGTTGTCATGAATATGAACATGTAACCATTTCTTGAATGCCTACTATACATAAGGACTTGATGTAGGTGCTGGGGTAGGGTGGGGAACAAAACAGACCTGGTTCCTGCCCTCATGGAGCCTACAGTTTAGCAGGAGGCAGAAAAACACATTTACAAATAAATGCATATGCAATGAAAGCTCATGTTAAGTGATATGAAGGAAAGGAATAGGGTGCAACTCTAGAGAGTAGGGGGGCCTTGGAAGGTGGTGCCTTCAGTGGTGTGGTCATATCAGGCCTTTCTGAAGAAGTGACATTTAAGCTGAGACCTAATGGATAAGAAGCAGTAAAACATGAGAAGATAACCTAAACAAAGTTCCCAGTATTCTATCTGAATCAGAGTAGGTATTTGATTAAGACAGTTATAGTTGTTCTTGGTTATTATGTGCCTAATACTAGGATCTGTTTTGTGGGGGACATAACAGCATCTACCAGTCTAGCATTCAAGGTCCTTCATGGTATTTCTTTATCTCCTCTTCCTCTTGCCTCAAGGTGTAGGTCTGTTGTGGCCTCAGCCTCATAAGGCAGGTCCATCGTGGGTCAATGACAGGCACTGATCTGCTTTCTCTGTAGCAAGAGTTTAAATCATTGGTCTCTCCATGGCTAGTGTCTTTTTATAACATCTAAGGTTTCTGCTTTCCCTCCAGGAATATGATAGCAGATCCAAATTAAATTACTCTCTTTTTTCTTTAACTACTCCCAAAATTTTTAGTCCCTATGCCTTGAGTCATGCTGTTTTCCGTTTCAAACCTCCTTCCCCACTCTGGCTATCATAATCACACCAGTCCATCCAGATCCATTCATGAAGCATTTCTGAGCTTGAAAAGGAATCTTCTTCCTCCTCTGAGTCACTAAACCACAAGATCTATGTATATATGTACCATATGTACTTAGTCTGTCTTGACTTACTTATTGTTGTATTTGTCTTCTCTCTCCTTCCAGATTCTAAATAACTCTCCTAGGGCAGGGTCTTTGTCTAACTATCTTAGAGTGCTGAGAAGAACGTGATATGGCTCAGAATATGGACAGAATTGAAATGTCACATGTTTCATGTCTATATGGACATTCCAAGAAAGTAGCAAAGTTAAGAAAGACATGCAGACATAATTAGTAAACACAAGTATTACATATTTCCACATCACATATGGATAGAAAACATTCAGATAAGGAATAAGAAAGGAGTATGTGCTAATTAACCTCTTTTTCATTACTCCCACACAGCAAGCATTATTCTTCCATTGTTTATTCAGCAAGCACACAACACACGTGTGGGAAAATCATTTTCCTTTGTTTTCTTAACATACACCATGGTGATGAACATAAGCAGAGGGGTAGAATGGGATACATACAGTAAAAATGGCTAATGCCCTGTTTTCCCTCAGTTTTGCTAGAAAAGACAATTAATATATATTTTTTAAATGTGCTTTTCTGGGCCTAAATATCTTTGTCGGGAAAATGGGGGTACTATTTCCTACCTTGATCTTATTTCCAAGAGCAGAAGATGGATTTGTTATGCCCTCCTCAGTGCACAGTGATAGTTAGGAGTAGAGGCATTTTTATTATCTTGCTATAATACAGAGGAGTTGGATCAAACTACTCCTGCTAGGCTGCTACAGTTATTTGGAGAGGAACATTTCTCACCCACAGGGATGCAACTACATGACTGCATCAAATTGAAGGTGAACCCTGCAATGTGGCAATGGCACTTCAAATAACATAGGCCATCAGGAGAAGAATTTTTTTTTTAAAAGACAAGAAATAAGGATTCCAATCCAGTATTTATAATTACATTTACTGCTCATCTGAAATATGATATTTCATCCCCTGAAATGTTATCACATCATACCAATTTCTGAAGAAATTCTACTCTAAATAATTTTGTCTGCCTATACTTTTATGGATTTTTACCACAAGCCGATGTCAAATATGAGCACTTAATTCAGAGCAAATACTGTGAGCGTGTGTGTGTTTTAAAGGCTTCTAAACCATATTAAATTTTCATTCATATAGGTACACAGAGACACACATTAAATAAACCCTCTACAAGAGTAACCGGCTAGAAATGCAGCAAGAGATTTCCAAAGGGCCGAATTTATTACAAATTAATCAAATAGGTAAGATAGATCGTAATGGATATTCCAGCCAATGTAAACTGAGAGAGAAAAAAAAGCATCAGCAGCAAGTCAAGAGCCAAATGTTTCTGTTTTGATTTATTTAGCATTTCTGAGATGTTTCTTCTGTGGGGAACAATATGCAAGGCATTGGAAATTCAGAAGGCACATCTTTTGTGTACCATAAAAATGTGCTGCTAACCTACAATACCCTTATAGAAATACAATTCAATAAGAAACTCAGTTGGGAAGATGTCTCAATAGAACAACATGAAAAAAATGGTCAATACAAGAATGATTTACTTTACTTTTACAAGGGATTTTGACGCTGCGAATAGAAATGCCTTTGGAACTTATAAAATCCAGATAAACACAGAGCCACATTTTTAATTCTTATACATCTCTAATGTGTCTTCTTTTCTTTTTTTTTCAAGCAGATCATCTCTCCAAATCGTGGCTTCTATCATGCCTATCTCTTGAGCAGTGTTACAGCACTCAGCCCTCGGGGCAAAGATAAGTCTTCACCATTGTCACACGTAGCACACACATATTCAGCCATATCATGCTGAATGGGAATATGGTACTTTGTAGAAGCAGAACTGATTCCTGCAGAATATCCTGAGATACTTATCAAGCTGTTAAAGGAGACATCAGTCTTTTGTCTGTATTGCCCTTGACACACCCTCAAGGAAAGCATCTAGAAATCCTTTGTCTTCTGAAGAACCCTCAGACCTCTTAGGTCTAATGTAGGTTAAGTGCCCCACAGATCTCCCTAGAATAGAAAAGCACCTTGAAAATCACCGTCTGACCTACTAGAAACAAATAGAATGCAAGTGTTAATTCGAAGATCCTGTTATTTGAAGGAAGAAGCAGCAAAATGCAGACGCTTCAGACAACATTGGTATTGCACGAGAAAAAGCTGGAATTCTACCCTAAAATGTATTGGATACAATAACCTCTAGAAATCCAACAAGGGTAAAATGTATAAAGGTAAATTACCACATTATCATCCAATTATCATTGCTTACTTTGTCAAGGGTAAATGACTATCTAGCAGCGTTCGGCGTTTGCTTATTGATTCCTGTGTACAGTACCCAGCCCCACACCCGAGCAGCGGCCCTCACCTTGCCTCCCACTCAATAGTTGCATTGATGCTGGCCATTTTATGATGTGTTGCAGGCTGTATACAACTCTCCTTGCCCATTTTGGAGGAATTAAGTGAAAATGGGTAAGTGATTAGAGATCACTGGGCACTGGCAAACAAATAATTGTGTTGCTTTTATTCCTGAAAATACAGAAAAATCACTGTGTTTAACTGCTGTCATAATTGAAACTTGATTCAATTTACAAACTTGAAATGGCACTTATCACTTCCTCATCTTTCCTACCCATTTCATTCTCAATGACATCATCTGACAGAACTTTACACAAACCTCTTAAGGATAAACATTTCTAGTTTCACTTTTTTTCTTCCCACAGATAAATCACAGGAAATGTGGAATTCTTCTTATTTCATCACAGATTTAAAACAAAACAAAACAAACCTCCCTGAGCAGAGTAAACAAAATAACCAAACAGACAGCAAAGAGGCAGGCACAACATCTGAGATTAATGGACCACATTTCATCTCAAAGTGCTTTCTTGGCATAAATAATACCTAAGGGTCACCTTATCCACCAGTGAAATTGAGCCCCCTCTGAGGCACAGAAACTATATAACCAGGAGAAACACTCACTCATTCTTGAGGGCAAGGGGAGGGGACCTTTTTACTGCAGTGGTGGCTCAGTTTCAACCCCGACCCAATCTCCTCCACTTCTTCTGTAAGCTGAAGATGAATAAAAGCAACTACACCAGAACCCTTCTGTTCAGTAGATCAATCCAACAACGAATTCAACGAGAAGTGGGGGAACGACACTGTGGAGAGAGTCAACAGGCGGTTGGTGAGGCCTCAGATCTGTCTGGGGCTCCACCACTTCTCTCGCTCCCAGCCGGTCTGGACATGATCAGGGGATGGTGAAATCTTGAGCTGGAGGCGAGACTGACCCCTAACTTAGAAATGGACATCCCAAGAAGGGAACTATTAAGCTCAGTGGAGTCACTTTGGATTGCTGCAGAGGGAACACTGGCATTATTTGGATTCAAATACCAATGTGGGTATTAGTTATTCCAAAATGTGTAGCCTGCTAAAAGGAATGACTTTAGGAATACAAATGTATATTATGTTTGTGAGGAAGATGTGGTTAGGGACCGTCTCAGTCTAAGCTACTACTTTCCAGGTCCTTGTGTTTCAAGTACCTTCTATCTCACTTAATCCACCAACAACCTTACAAGGTAAGTATGTGTACTATTATTTCCATTTTACAGATGAGCACACTGAGGTTTGGAGAATTTAGTAGTCCTGTGTTACATAACCAGTAGGTGGTGAAGCCTGAATTAGAACCCAGATGGCTCTGACTGCAAATCCCAGGCCAGCTCCACTCTCCCATTCTGCCCCATGGGCGAAGTCGGAGGAAGATGGCAGGACTTGGGAGTCCTTACTGGACCTCTGGAAGGTGGGCAGCAGATGCTTGAGCGTAATGAGCATATAAGCGTGGCAGAGACTCAGGAAAATGAAGAGGGAAGCAGAAGGAAGCCGGAGACCAGGAGAAGGAAAAGAGCAAACAAGCTCAGAGAAGCGTTCTGAGATGGCAGACTGGGATACTGAGGCTGAGAAGTCTGCCAAGAAGGATCAAAAGGGAAACCAGCAGAACAGGAGCATGAAATCAAAGGATGCCAACTCTGTCAGGCAAGGCTGCTCAGACTTGACTTGAGCCACGAGGAACATGCAGGCGTTAGCTAGAGAGATGAAAAGAATGGAGGAAGGAGAATTGATTCCAGGTTGAGGAAATTTCATTTTTCACAAAGGCATCATGACACACACAAATCCTTGACATCCACGTACACCTTGCGTGGTACGAGGGGCAAGGGAAAAGAGCTCTTCTGCAGAGCAATGAGGCATTGTGATGGAGCCTGCGGCTCTCTTCGCTTTTCACTCTTGGACTTAGAACCCTTGCTTGATCTCAGGAGAATGGAACGATGAGGGCTCAGTAGGTCAGGCTCTAGGGTGATCTTAATGCACACATACGCAAGCACTCCAATTCTATTATCAAATTCAATTATTCACCCTGAAATTGAAAATCCTCCTTACCCTTGCCATCCAACTAGGCGCACTGAATCCCATCCTCCCATGATTTACCTTTCCTCTGACTGTTTACCTCCAGGGCCTCTGCATCAATTTATGAGCCACCTATCAGAAAACCTCCCATCTCAACAAGGCTCCTTGGCTGGCTGAGCTGCCTGCATCCTCTTACATGCATATACTGAATATATGGTGAACTTAATTGGGACTTGATATGTCATTTCATGAAAGCATTCTTCGGCCATTTCATTTATTACTCCCCAAGTAAGTGATATCATCTTTTGCCATCAGTCAGGAATTGCTTCATCTGGTTTTACTTTACAGTCTCTGGCATATGGTGATGTTTGACAGCTGCCTGGGGCTGTCAGGAGGGTGCTGATATCGGCTCAGGGGTTAGTGTGCTGGAGAGAGCCCAGGACTTGGAATCAGATATGTTCTACACATTATGTATTTATTGAGCATCTATCATATGCCAGGTGCTGTGCTATGTGCTGGGAATGAAAAGGTCCGTGAAAAATAAAGAGCTTCTCTGTGTAATAGTTGCTTACGGTAAGGCCTGGGGGTGGGAGCTAGATGGGAAAATATATAGAGATAATGGTGATTCACTGTGGAAAATGCAGTAAAGCACTTTAGCTCTAGGTGCCAAGGGGGCATGATCAAAGCACAAAGAAGGGGTGAGGAGCTAATAAGGCAGGACCCAGAGGCTGAGAGAACTTTTCCTAAATGAAATAATGTCTGAGTTGAATCTCGAAGGAGAAGCTTTATAGGTAAGTAAGCAGGGGGAGGGAGAAGGGCATTCCAGAAAGAAAGAACAGCATAAGCAAAGGACCTGAAGCATGAAACAGCAAGATACCCATGGGAAACCTCGCCCACAGCTCCCTCCACTACTATAATGGCAGGCAACTCCCTTAAACTCTGAGCTTCCATAACTCCAGGATGTTGCAAAGGTCTAATGACACAATTCACATGAAAGCCACACTGTAAACTGTAAAGCACCATGCAAACGTAATATATTTTACAACTGCCATTTCAATAGTCTTTTGGTGAATTGGAAGTAGACTTGAGGGAATCTCTGGGAACTGAATTGAGCCTGTTTGCTAGAAGTGTTGACTCCTGCTTTAGGACAAGTAGGGAAGAACCCGTCAGAAATCCAGTTAAGATAAGCAAAATATAATTACCTGATTTAGAAGTTGGCTAATATCATGAACATTAACGTGTTTGTGTTTACTCTCCCCAAACCACTGGGAGGTTTTTAGTGAGCATGAGAAGTCAATAATGAATACCTAATCCAAGAAGCCACAGCATTTCCTCCATCCACAATGTCAGAATTGTTTAATATTTATTTACCAGCTCCTTTATATTCAATACAGTCTGTTCTTCCGCCTTGGTAGATGGTAAACTATATAATTCCATGCTGGGAGACCAAGACCTGGATATGGAATGCAGAGGGATGAGTTGAGAATGAAGAAATTTTTTCCCCAGCAGTTGACCACTTTACCTATGCCCTCTTTATGCAGAAGAAGCCCCAAAAGCTAGGCAGGGAGCAGGCAATCAGTAAGATTCTATAGTAATTCTTCATAAGAATTCTTAGTTTAATCATCGTCATCACAACCACCATCACAATCTTTAGTATCATTAAGAGCTCACTATATACCAAGAAGCATTGTAAGGGCTTTGCATGTATACCTATTTAATAAGCACACTAACTCTATGAGGTACTTGTCAGCATTAGCTCCACTCTAAAGATAAGGAAATCAAGGCTCAGAGAGGTTTTACAACTGGCCTAAGGACATGCAGCTAGTAAGTGGTAGAGCTGGGATGTGAATCTCTGGGGCTCCACTCTCTTTACCTAGTTCTATTTTCCTCCCATGAGGGAAAGAACCAAGTAGCTACAGTCAATCCCCCGCTATGTAGTTTCACTGGGAAGACGGGGAGGAGATGGGACACCTTGCATTCAGGAAGTGGGAGAAGACTGAAAGCAGACCAATAAAGGATGCCTCTCTCCTTTTTAAATCCAAAAAGCTCCTTTGAACCCTCTCTTGAAAGGAAAAAGGGAATATTTAACTGAAAGATTTTCTAATTCTCTCAACATCTGTCTCACTATGATATTTAGTACCACAGGAAAGTTAAACACACAGGCTCTGGAGATGAAAGATGAGTCAAATCCCAACTCTGCCACTGACTGCTATGAAGAGCTGTGGAACCTTGGGTATGGGGGGATTTGACCTCAGTTTTCTCACCTATAAAATGGGCTTCATAAATACCTACTTAGCAGACCTAGCAGAGATGCTACGTGGAATTCAGTGTGTGTGTGTGTGTGTGTGTGTGTGTGTGTGTGTGTATTCTACTGTGCCTCATAAAAAGTGTTAAATAAGGGTTAGCTACTATTATCATTCAACTTTCTTTGTATTTAGCACACAGTTATGCATCATGTCACTTACTAAACAAGAACATTCTTAGTGTGCTATACCAATCTTTGGGGACATATGAATAAAGTACAGAACTGTTTAAAAACAGACAGAAAAAAAGGGATAGTAAAGGTGTTAAGAGGGACAGGAGGCTATTGATGAAGAGTAACAAATCCTGGGAAAGTTTCTGGAAGATGGGCTTTTAAACAATGGTGTCCAGTGCAGTTGAGTGGTTAAGGACAAGAAAACAAAGCAAAAAACATGAGCATATGTTCCTTGAGTTGGAAGAAGCATCTAATGCAGGAATCAGCAAACTTTTTCTGTAAAGGGCCACAGAGTAAATATTTTAGCTTTGTGAGCCATATGATCTGTTCAACTACTCAACTTTGCTATCGTGGCATGAAAGCAGCATGTAAAATATTCAAATCAGTGGGTGTGGCTGTGTGCCAAAAAACTTTATTTGCAAAAACAGGTGGCAGGCCGGATTTGGCTGGGGGGGCGTGTAGGTTACTGACCCCTGATCTAATGGAAATCTCATTAATAATCGCTATTAATAAGAGTTTTAGTACCAAGGTCTGGGAATAACTTTATATACATTATGCATATATATGTATGTGTGTATGCATATAAATTTGCCCCTTTAAAATAATCCTTATAATGCCACTCTGATTCATTTTCATTCCATATATTTTCCTGAGTGGAAGGGAAGGGGATGAAGTTGTAGTCAGAGCGCTGGGAACTGTATGTTGCCCTGGATACAGCCTAGGGGTGTGTGGTGGGCATGGCGATAGTCATCTCGTGTTTGTGTGTGTGTCTGCACATGCATGCTCGCACACACATGTATGTTACAGTTGAAAAAATGTAAGATATAATTCGCTTGACAGAACCAGAACTAAACAAAAAATGAAGAGATCTGAGTCTTTGTCATTGACTACCTGAGTAATCTTGGGCAAGTTATGATCTCTGCACCTCAATTTCTTCCTTATAAAATAGAACTGGACTAAATAGGGAATCCCTTTTAACCAGAAACATCTATGGGTCTAAAATATTGTGCAAAAGGATGTAATTGTTGGGCACTTAATATATTCTGCAGTATTTCCTACAGATGATTTTGGAAACTGAATTGAGTCAACTAGAACTGTCATGATTTTAATTGGATTAAAAAATGACTCTAATGGGTAATTTATCCAGGAGTTTATAATAATCATATAATTAAATAATCACAGGTACGTCAGTTCAATCTTCAAGGTTCTCATGATAAAGTGGCAAGTTTTCAGAACAAAGTGCAGTAAGATCTTTTAGTCATTTGACAGAGCTTTATTTCATGATATAATTTATTTCATGTTAATTTTCAAATTTAATTGGTTAAATTTTGTGGCACTTTCTTGATGACATTAGGTAAGATAAATTATGTTTAACTTCTCAGGAGATTTTGTTTCCTAATCAATTTACTTATGCCTTTTTAAGGGGAGAATCTTCACTGCGGGAAGCGAGATAACCAACTTGGGCATCAAAATATTCTCAGTAAAGTTCACGTATCCAAATAAGTCTAATTGTAAAGCGGGTACAATTGGCATGGCCCTTATATGACCCAGATCACCTCAATTGGCTGAGTCTGGAACCTTGGAGGGCACACTGCTTATCTCCTTGAGAGGGACAGGAGGGTAGATTTACAGAGAGAGAGGTGAGGGAAAAGCATCCCTGTCTACGCGCAGCTCCGTTGACAAGGCACTATTCTTTACACCGGAGGTTACCTCTGCACACCCTCAGGCTGACCTGAAGCCCCTTGTTAATTCAATTCTGAGCATCTCCTGAGTAAAAGCAGACAATAATGCAGACATGGACAAAATTGTTCCTCATTCGTGTGAGTGAACTAGCGTCCAACAGGGATTATGCTGAGACCACCAAACTCATTTCACTTGTGACCTAATCATATCTCAAACTGGCCCCCTGTGGATATGAATTTATTAGAAAGAAGAATTCTTAGACAATTACTCTTGAGCCTGGGATTTTTCAGGATTTTCATCAAGCCCGGACATGCAGGACTTCTCCTTCAACTGGTTCCAACCACCTCCCCCTTCTTTACTCCCCCATAGAAAAAACACATTCATTGTGGCTAGTAAAAAGAAACTGTGACTTTTCATAACAAGTCCCATAAAAATCTAGAATGTGAGCTTTTCTTTTTCAGACAACTCTGCAGCAAATGCTAGGAGACAAGACGGAAAGAACCACTTGCCCATTCAGCTTAAATCTGTACTCCTCATTCGTAAGAACATAATCCTTCCTGCTCCCTTGGAAGGCAGCAGAGTTTAGCGGAAATAGGACAGACTGGAGTGATGGAGAGACCTAGTTTTTAATCCTGGCTTTCCCTCTTCCTAGCTATGTGAACTTGGGCAAGTTACTTGACCTCCCCAAGCTGCAGTTCTTCATTTGCAGAATGAGGACAATAACAGTACTAAGAGCATTATATAATTACAGTACCTATGCCTACTGTAATGTATCATAGGGCAGTTGTGACAATTAAAAGAGAACAAATGATGCAAAGTGCTTATTACAGTGCCTGGCACATAAGTACTTAATAAATAATAGCTTTTATTACTATGTTGTTATTGTTAATTTTACCAGCTTATAATAGAACCCCAGTTTGTTGGCATGCAGGGTATTGCAGATAGTTCTATGTATAGCGTTAACTAGGTACTCATTTGAATAATCCTAATGTCTCGTGATCTTAGCTCATGAATATTGAAATGAAAAAATATTTATCAATTTCCTGTTAAACCTGATGTATCTATTTCCTGTTATACTTACCTGAGGACAAGTTTAGGCACTCCATGGCTGGGTGCCTTACCATCCTTCTGCCAGTGGGTGAACCCGGCCTAATTCCTCCTTTTCAAAGCTCCACCACCCACCAAATAGAAAGACAGTTATGCCAGGAGACTGGCTTTCCATCCATTTAATTCAAGCTAAAATTTATTTGTGCTGGAGAGAGAGCATCAAAATTATAAATGCACTGGGGTAACAACTCCCTTTGCATGAGAATCTACCTTGAAATTAATTTTCAAAACCTTCTAAAATTAGAAACAGCATTTAAAAAAATTTTTTTGGTCATATAAAGAGCACTGGACTGGATGTTTTTTTCCTTCTGTAAAGTAAGGACACTAAGTTTGATGTTCTTTAAGGTTGGTTTCATCTTTATAATTCTATAAGAATATCTAAATCTCTATATAGTAGTTCCACATATATGAGAAATAAATTCCTTGCCTAGCTATAGAAAATGCAGGCTGTTTGTTTCTGACCTTGCCACAGAAGAAACCAGAAGTTCTCTTACAGAGAGAGAAATACGTCAGCACACACAGAGACACACGGGAATGCAAACCCCACATCAACATGCTGCTCGAGTTCATAACTCAAATTTCTTTATCCTGGAGCTGCTCAGGGACCCCATTAAATTGTTTTCCACAAATGCCATGAGGTTTGAACCATTTGTTATAACATTTGAGTCATTTATAAGATATTTTGATCCGACAAATCTGGAAGTAGCTGTCGAAAGGAAAATACATGACTAATGTCAGATTCATCTCGTTTCAGATCAAAGCAGGAACACTGAGGAGTCCTACAAAACTTTTCTAGGGTGTTGAATGGATTTCTCCACTGCTGTGTGTTAGTAGGAAAACAACATGCCCTGTCACAGGCTATACTGACCTCACTGAAAAAAGATGCTCTACAAATTTGATGTGAAAAACTATTTACAAACCAGCTTGGAACCAAGATTGAAAATTATTATGGTATTAAGGATGCTGTAAACAAGGAAGTACAAGTTAACATAGAAAAGGAGACTAAAAACTTCAGCCCAGATTTTCTTTAAGGTCCTGTTGCTCACCTCCTGCAGAAGCATTCTTTCTATCACAGTGGTAGTGAGAGAGGCTAACAAAAAAGTGGAAGACCTGTTAAAAATTAACTCCTACATAGAGTGGTGCTACTCAACTCACGCTGGGTGGACTAGCAGTGTGAGTATAAACTGGAAGCTTGACCAGCCACTTCCCAGACTAAAGGAATCAGAATTTTCGAGAGTGGGACCCAGTAATTGGGTTTTAACAAACCTTCCAGGGGTTCTGACACATGCTAAAGTGTGAGAAGCACTGAAATAGAATACTACAAAAGCAAAAACACCTACTACCATAATAGACACATTATCGAAAGAATTTGGTTCTTTTCATACAAGAACAAGGAGTCTTGCTACCAAAGCATGCTTCCATCTCTGACCCTTGTTCAGTTCAGGTACTTCATTTATTTCCTCTAGCCTTCTCAGCAGAGCTCACCGACTACCAGGAAGCAGGACTCTGTTCATTTTAATCAAGACTTTATCCATCACATTTCTTTTTAATGCACAAGAAACTGGTGGCCATCATCTATCTAACCACCAAAGATGATGCAACAGCACGCCCAAGAATCATGCCAAAAATGTCACCAAACACACCTTTTAAAATACTGATTTTAGAGGTATTGTATGTCCTTTGATCTTCTTTAGAAATTTGGTCGTCTTCTTATTGATTAAATAGCAATTTTTCTAAAACAGCTTGTAATTGAATTATCCAGGGAAACATGCCGAAAGGGATCAAAAGTGATGGAAATAAAAATAGGAAGTTGTATAATTTACAAAACACATGATTTGGTTGCTGAGGTTTTAATCAAATAAAACAGAGCAATAAAATAACAGGTGATTGAATTACATGGAAAGATAATGCATTGGATTTGAAGACCCTGATGCTGCTTGGTACAGTCTGATGAATTTATAATTGCGCCGTCTGTATCTCTCCTGGGAGATCCGACTCTCAGGGGGTTTCCCTCCACTAAGGGGCCCTGAACACCAGGCTGAATACTTTCTTCTTGAAGGAAAAAATACTCACAAAATAAAATAACTATGAAACTGGGAGTTTCTGATAAATTATACACTCAGCACCAGCATCAAATCAAATCAAAACTACATGAAAACCCTCAGAATTACTGGAGGTATCCCTCCTAAAGAAGCACTCAGTTAAGAGCTTAAAGCTCATTAGTCCCCTCTACCTATGCCTAAGTGACCACTGAAAAACATAATATTAAAAAAAAATGGATATTTAACACATTGGTAAAGAAGAACACACAAACTGTCAATCAATTGCTCAAGGGGTCACTTTTTGCTTTACCATTTCTAAATACCTTATTAATACTCTAACAATCTACATCATGCATCCATGTTCACTTGAGAGGTGACAAGGGGTAATTTCCCAGTAAGCCCAGGCCCTATAAAGAGTCCATCTAAGAATTTGTTACATACACTAAACCCAAAAAGCTTAAAACCTTCCAAAGCACAGAAAATATAAACAATTCTTGCCTCACTCGTGGCTTTCAGAAACAGACAATAACATTATGAACACCTTGCCCAGTACTACTTCGAGAAAATGAATTCCTTATGACATAATGCTGTTAGTCATGGCTATGAGGAATCGTATGTCCTATGCAAAGTTATTGTTGATACCTGGGCAAAGCTCGTTTCCACCCCCCTGGGAACTGGAAGGGATTTAATTTATTGCTCTGGGGAGAAGGAGGCAACTTTTGGCTACTGAACTTTCCAGACAACCTCTGAATCATAGTGGCAATTGTGAAAGTGTCAGTAAGAAATAGAAGCCTTGAATTCCTTTCCTGGGGTCTGGTTTTGATGGATGTGGAGGCCCCGAAAGTGTGGTGGAGACAAGGTTTAAGCAAACACGTTTTAGGGCACAGATTCTGAAAATTGAGTACCACTGTCCCACCTGCTGTGCTTCATTTCAGAATCCACAGCCATCATTAGCAGAGAACAAACTGCTTTTCCAACCGCACACCGCCTCACACTGCTCTAGCTTGCGCTGGAAATTGCAAAACTCTTATGGCAGAGCATGTCCTGAGAGCTCTCTCTCTTTGTCAGACCTTTCTGATTTTTATTATCCTGGGGTGTGATGGGGGAGGGGAAAGAAAAAGTGTGTGCACACATAGGTTCAGGATATGAAAGCTTTGGAGAGTAGACCTTATATTTGATGCTATGTTTCCCATTTAAAAATAAATGGACAAGGCTGACCAAGGAATCACAACACAACTCTTTCTTTAAGGTGAATTTGGCACCAAAGAGACTCTGATGCCAGTCATAACGATAGATGAGTAGAGTCTTCTAAACTCTGTCTCAGAGACTCAGGGAGTCCTGAGGTCCTAAGAGAAGTCCTGCCTTCACCACATGGTCAAGGCAAGTCCCCCGACCTTAGCTCAGTGGTTTTGCTGGTGTGCTGAAGACCAGTGAAGTGAACTGTCATATCCTCCTCACAAGCACCTGCTAACTCAGGGGAGGCCCGGATGAAGCCCGAGCTTCCCCTGCAGGGCTCCCTGACTGAGGGTCATCTCCACCCACAGTCATCCTAGTCTAAGTCTCCACACCACAAAACCCACACAGTTAAGCACTTAATTATATAGTCATTTTGTACATGAAAGAACTAGAAGAGAGCTGCAGAGGACAGTAAGATTAAATTTAAGATCTGTTCATCTTAGTTCTGTTCATCTTGGTTCTGTCTGCCACCAACTAGCTGCTGGGTCCGGGCAAGTCATTTAACATCTCTTGGTACTCGGCTTTTTCATTTGTGAAATGAAACAGCCAAGGAAGGAAAAGAGTAAGCTAAATGATTGCTTGAGTCCCTTATAGTTCTCAGATCTCCTTCTCTTCTTGCCCTTGAGGAGGTTATATTCCGTACGGGGAAATCAGATATTAAAATGTAACAATTACATAAAAACAAAGGAGTCACTAACATAAGATGATTTGCCACGAGAACACATGGCAATCTATGAGCAAGAATCAATAATAATGCCAATAATACCACCCTTAAGACTTCTGAATCCATCTACTTATATATAGGACATAATCTCACTAAAAAAATTAGGTTGAAATAACTTTTTAAGGTTCAACAGTGCTAAACCACACTTTTCCTAAGAAGGACAAATAGGCCTCCAGTCTTTCAATAAGGAAAATCACTCTACAGCACGAGCAGGATGTCAGCTTCCTATAAACAGAGGTCATCATGACAGAGACCACAGACGGCCAAGGGCCCCCATTGGCCTGACCAGGGACGAGTGCCCAGGATGAGAGTGATGTCAGCCTCGTCAGAAAAATGGCTGTGGTTTTATTTTATTTTGTTTTAACTTTTTATTTTTATTTTTTATTTTATTTTATTTTTTTTGTGAGGAAGATCAGCCCTGAGCTAACATCTGTGCTAATCCTCCTCTTTTTGCTGAGGAAGACCGGCTCTGAGCTAACATCTATTGCCAATTCTCCTCCTTTTTCTCCCCAAAGCCCCAGTAGATAGTTGTATGTCATAGTTGCACATCCTTCTAGTTGCTGTATGTGGGCCGCGGCCTCAGCATGGCCGGAGAAGCGGTGCGTCGGTGGGCACCCAGGATCCAAACCCGGGCCGCCAGTAGCGGGTCGCGCACATAACTGCTAAGCCACAGGGCCGGCCCCTGGCTGCGGTTTTAGATCGCCACACTCACCAAGTCCTCTGACCCCCTCCAGATGGAAATGTTTTTTTCTCTCAGCTGCGCCACAGTTCAGGGAAGCCGAGGAAACTGTGTGGGTCATGAAAACAATCAAATACACCTTAAAAAAGATCATATCCACTCTCACTCGGGCATAAGAGTGTTACATCGCTCCCCACTTAGTGGCTTTGAGCAGCCTCTCCATTGACTGAGCCCCTCTGAGGATAACGGAGGATGGCAGCCAACCAGTCTATCCCCTGGGTTGGGTGTGCATTGGCTTCCTGGACACTGAGAAGTCCCCCCGAGTTATTTGCACTTTTCAGTGAAAGGGAAGGATAATGTCTGGAGGCTTTTGGATTTACGTGGTGTAAAACAACAGCACGTTGAATAAACTTGGCTTTAGCTGGCTGTCCCTCTCCTCAAACTTACCTCTTCTTACTCAGTGTAACCCTCCCATCCTTGTTAGGTATCGCTTTACATAGTTCCTAGTTCTGGGGGAGAACCTAGGTCTCACCTCTGCAGGCACTTGCTGATGCATCAGAAAGTGATGATTTGTCGTATAATTATAAGGACAGCTATGATTTGTTGTGAATTAAATAGCAAGCATTGTGTGTGCGGGTGGCTCCTTTGCCCAAGCAAACTGCTTGTAAATTTTATTCTGCTCCTTTGGCTGCTATGGTTTCTCTGCTGGCTTTGCTGTAGCATGGAAAGCCCGGAAACCTGAACGCAGGCCGCTCCTTCCTGGAGGAACAATGACAATATTATATGTTACGGAGACTCAGAGGTTGAATGAAACCTTAGGAAACTTTTCCACAGCAAGCTGTGTGTTCTCATGGAGGAGCCCCTTGGCGGCAACGTCAGCCTCTCAGAGTTGGGATGGGGGTTAGGGAGTCAGGGGAGAGGGAGACTTAGTCTTAAAAATGACAGATGAGGCCAGCCCGGGGGCATAGTGGTTAAGTTTGCGCTCTCCCCTTCAGCAGCCCAGGGTTCACAGGTTTGGATCTCAGGTGCGGACCTATGCACTGCTCATTGAGCCATGCTGTGGTGGCATCCCACAGATAAAATAGAGGAAGATGAGCACAGATTTAGTTCAGGGTCAATATTCCTCAGCAAAAAAAAAAGAGACCCACACACACCTTACCCCAAAGATGGAAACTAATTATACATCACAACCAGAAAAGTGTGCATGTATGTATGTAGGCATACCAGGAACAAGTAAAGAGAAAGCACACACACACAAAAAAATCCAGACTCAAAACTAGAAGCAAAAGAGAATAGTCACAGAAAAATTACCTATCTTAAAATAAACTTTGATATTTACTAGACAAAGAAAGTTAGCAAGAAAATTTTGCAAAACAGAGCTGGATAATTGGAACTCTATAAAATTAGAAAGAAATTCCATGTTCCATGGTTGGGACATATTCCAGAATGAGCGGGAATTAGGCTAAAATTGAATTAGAATTCCATTTAAAGATGAAAACTTACATAGCCTCTTATTACTGGTCAGATAATAAGAATAATAATCTGACCATGCTTAGGAAGAGACTACACTGTGAGCAATTCAGGGAACAGAACAAGAGGAGGGAGAGGCCATTTTTAGGGTCAAGAAGATCAAAAACACTAAGCAGGTTCCATTGGCCAGAAATGAACAAACATAAAATTCTCAAGGTTTATTTATACTTACTTCAATGCCCAGTTGTTTTAATTCCCACACAAGATGGTAGTCTAAGGTATTTCTTTCTATTTGGTCAAGAATAGACATCACTAGAAATAGAAAGGAAAACAAACAGCGGCAAATTCTATGGCAAGACATTTTTCCTCTGTTAACTTCTCTCCAGTAACCAAAGTATTCTGCACTCTATCCTTATATTCTCCATTTGGGCTAACATCCAAAATACACCAGAAATATTCTTACATCTCTGGGTGGGGGTAGGGGAATCCAACACACCCATTCAAATTCCACAAAATGATATCATAGTCCCTAATGGACATTAGACCCGCAGCAGGTCATGTGCTGAGGTAGACATGGCTCTTTTATATAACTTTTCACCGAGCAAACTAATTTTTTTTCAATTTGAGTCTACTGTTGATATCCTTTGGCCTGTTTAGACTGTAAAGCCAATCAGTGAATTCAAAATGCTCAACGATGGTCTTGGGGAAGTTCACAACTGACTGGGAGGAACTTTTCAAAGTCAACAATGTGGGAAATGTGAACTTCTGGGGTGTGAAGAAAAAGGAAATAGAGAACATACAGTTTCTAATTCAAGTATGGGAATAGGGTAGAAATTGTCCCCCTACACAGTAATCTACCTAGACCTGAGGTTTTTCCCCCTTGTGACAGGATAGTCAATAAATACTGGATGATTATTATGATCATAAGATAAAGGTTAACTGGATCGCAGCCTGTGGCTTCTGGATGCCGACCATACACTGATATTGTCCATAAAAATAGCCTTTAATCATATTAATACAAAATTGGTAGATTTGTTTTATTTAGTAGAAGCTAGTTGGTATGGAAAAATGTCAGACTATGATGTTATAACCAGTATGTTTTTTCTGGAGTGGAGAGTGTTTCATACTGTAAAAACAAACAAACAACTCCAAAACAATCATATATCTAATTGTAAAATGTAATGAAGGACTCTTTCTTTTAACCCTTTCATTTAATCACTTAGACAATATCTTTCACTTATGCATAGCATTGCAGATTGCAGAAAGCCAGATATATAGGGAAAGATGCCTCCTGCTTCTGCAATTAGCATTAATTCAACAAATATTTACTGAACACCTACGATGTGCCAGGCTCTGCTATAGGATTACAGGACAGAGCAATAAACAATACAGACAAAATTCCTGACCTTACACAATTTATATCTGGTTTGGAGAAACAGATAACAAATAAGTAAGTGTATAGTATTTCATGTGACAATAAGGGCAATGGTGACACATAAAGCCAAGTAATGGAGGGGCAGGGCAGGGCAGTGGGGGTTGCTTTTTTATTCTGGGTGGTCAGGGAAGGCTTCTTATAAGATGCCATTTGAACAGAGGGTTCAAAGAAGAAAGAGCATATGGATGTCAGGGTGGAGGAAATACTTTGACAGAGAGCAAGGAAATGCAAAAGTCTTGAAGAAAGGTGAGCTTAGTGTGTTCGAACAGCAAGGAGGTGGGGGAGCCAGAGAAGGTGGACAAGGGAGACAAGGGAGAAGGTGGTGGAAATTAAGTCAGAGAGGCAGCCTGAGCAGGAGAGGTTGATCCTGAAGAATCTCAGAGGCCACTGGACATCAGGTTATTTGAATATCACCGTGCATTTGTGTTCAACTGTGTATCTTTGACAGTAAGGAGGCATAAATTTTCTAATTTGGAAAAACCTATTCTTCTTTCTTGTTTTGAATAAATAAATAAAGAAACTAGACAAATCTGGCTGATTTGAGTATGGCTCAGTTATTTTTAATTTAATTTTTGGTAACTAATTTTTAACCAACCCACCAAAACTCCATTTGTGTAATAAGGGAGTACAGATGGGTTACTGAGGGATATGGAAATTAATCCCAGTTCTACTGAAAGACCTTTTAATAACTCATATGTTATTTTACCTCATGTGAATTTCTAGCAAGCAGGATTTCTTCAAAACTTTCTGAGGAGCATGTCTGTAGGGTGTCAAAACAGAAACTGCTAAAGTTGGAATGAAGAAACTTGATTTTTTTTCTAAATAGCATATAATTTTTCTCCACTTTCTATTCAATCACCATCAATTTAGGACCTACTATGTGGCTGTAATATTTATACTGAGCCACAAATTTTAATTATATAGACTTAGAAGTTAAAAGATATCAATTCTCTGGAGTCAATATTTTAGTGGCCGATACGTATTCCTGTTATTAATAATCTTTTATCAAAAGTACTGAGAATGCTCTGATCTTGATTCCTGAATAACTGCTCGTGCATATTAACTTACTATTCTTGCTAAACTTTCAAAATTTATACAGAAAGCATTGAAGGCAAATATTTGTCTAAAACATTTAATTTATTTTGGACAGAAACAAATTATTGGCTTGTTTTCCTAGATGTTTTCTCCTTTGTTTGGAACATCTTCTTTCACCACTTCTTCTTCTGCCTAATTCTAATCTGTCCCTGTCGTTGTCAGCTTCCTTCCAAGTCTGCATTACTGGGTGTTCCTCTCACAGGATCCATGGCATGCTGGTGTTCTGCTCTCGTAACACTAATTGCAATTGTCTATTTACTTGTCTGTAACTCCCTCAAAGGTTGTAAGTGCCACTACTGCAGGGGCTGTTTATTCTGCTCACCATTAGTTCCCTGATGACCAGAAAAACTGCCAACACATAGTAGGTGCTGAATAAGTATTTGCTTAAATCAGCACTTAAGGATGCAACTCTGAAAAAAAAATTAATTCATAGAATCTTTAAGTCTAACAATTTAATTCATTTAATCCTGTCACAAAAGGGCTATTACCCTTTAAACTGGACAGCCGATTTAAACTGCTACATAGAGACCGTTAGAGAATTTCCATCCCATATGCCAAGGAAGCTGAGTAAACCAGTTTGTTATGCATATGATTAGAAATATAAAAGTCTTGGGAATCACATTTCTTAAAGCTGATGCCAGACTTTATTGCTGGTAGTTTTGTAAATGCATTACATATTCTATGGTATTTGTGAAGTCTTCAAAGCACATGTAATATAAAAATCTTCTGCCAAGCACAATAACACACAACATAAGAAAAAAGACCACACAATGTAAGTCAGTTCACAGAGGAATTCAAGATGGCAGCCTGTTCAAATCCTTCTACATATAATTGGGTTTTCATTTATGACAAAGCATGGAACTCAAGATCCACTGGTAGCTTTCTCCCCCCAAAAGATTAAACCTAAGGCATTACTTCTGCTAAGCTTTTCCATACTTTCTGCATGGAAATTTTTGAAAGCAATGATCGACACCCTATGTGGTGTAGATAACTGCAATTATAGTTTTGGATTGAGATTTATTTTTGCAACCCTGGAATAATAACCAGATAACAATATCTAGAGAAGACTGTTGTGCATGGGACCTTATGCAAAAATGTTGAGGCATGCTTTCCACCAACTAGCTTATAACAGAACAATTAGTCCTTCCCTATTGCATTATGAACGTTTCCTTTACATCAGTATCAATTCTCCCTCTAAAGGGAGAAAAAGAAAGGTAGAGAAAAAAGATGAACAAAGCAGAATAGGAAAAAGATTCCGTTGAGAGTAATTCCCTCTTCCAGCTTCCCCTTCAATTTGTCTTTTCTGGCAGGAGTCAAATTTTTCCTATGTGTCAAGTTGTATTTTCCATCAGGCTCTCTGGAACATGCATTTTTTTCAAGAATCGCTTTCTTAACTAGGCTCAATAATCTATATATAAGGACATAAGGCTCTGCCTCATTGCCATGTTCTCTTTTACAAGGAAGCAAGAGATAGCACAACGTGGTCTGTAGAAGCTCTGTGTCAATGGGTAACATTAAATACACTGGAGCCATGGAATCCAAAGGTGTCATTCTATCTTACAATTAAGGTGTTGTGATTTTCTTTTTTGATCATTTATTGAACAACTACCACATGCCAATATGTTTTTCATACATTATGTCTAATTTATGAAACAATTCTATGGCATAAGCATTATTGCTCTCATTACAAGAATGAGAATCTTGTCTGAGTTAGTCAGTGGCTCAACGGGCATGGAAACTCAAGCCATTTACAATATCAACGTCTATGATTACAGTATCACATAGTGTGCATTATGTATTACAGGTATTATCGTAATTGTTCATATTGTTATATAGCCTAGTCAATGCCTTACTTATCTCTTTAAGGAGACAAAGCCAACTCTTTTTGGTTTTGACATTAGGATTCTTTTCTGCCACCATTTTATGCGTGTTCTTGGTTATATTCTGGTAACTGTGGAAATTTTACAAAAAATAAATCTTGAGAGAGTTTAGTGCATATTATTTGCTGAAGTGATTGCTTGAATTATAGCTCACGCAGAAGATGGTGACAAAGAGAGTATAAATAGTGTGGGTGCCTTGTGAGTAGCTGAGTTTGGAATACGTTAGACCCTTCCACGTCCCTGGAAGTTTCCATAATTCCTGGATGAGATGTTCTTACTTTAATCAAGACCCCAAATTGGTGGCTCAGTCTGTAGTACAGAAGACAGATTGGTAAGAAACAGAAGAAGCTTTTACGGGGGGGAGGGACAGCTCACAGTAAATTACTAGGCCAGGACTGAAAGAAAGAAGAGAAGGAAACAGAGAAAAAGATTTTATCACATGATATCATGAAGATTTAAGGAAAGATGCTCGGAGATGGTATAGCCAGTAGAGAGAGGTGTTGCAGAATACACTGTTGAGAAAGCAAAACAACTATTTATTCGCTAACAGGGATAAGAAGAGGTACAGAGAAGGAGCCTAAAAAAGACAGAATTTGGCTTTGTGATCATTTTATTTTGGGCAGAGAAAGAAAAAGTACAAAACCAAAGCTAAAATAAGACTCCTTTAGAAGTGAACAGAACTGTGTTGAACAGGGAGCAAAAGTCAGGTCAGAACAGAGCTCTCCATAATGCAGGCAGAACAGGAACTCCACTTTGGCTAACAGCCACGAAGGTGATGATTAGAAACCTAGATTTGAATGCCTGGGACCTAACAGAAGGTAAAGATCCTTCTCCAGGGAGAAAGGTAAAGAAGAAAAGGGGAGGGGAAAGACAAAGAGTTAAAAAATAAAAAAGGAGACAATACACTTAAACTAGAGTTAGAGATAGATAGAAAGCAAAAGAAAAAAATGGATGCTTTTGAGGGGTATCACCCCAGTATTCCCGCTACCTCCAACTGCCAGCCTTTTATTTTTTTGTGTGTGTGAGGAGGACTAGCCCTGAGCTAACATCCGATGCCAATCCTCCCCTTTTTTCTTGAGGAAGATTGGCCCGGGGCTAACATCTGTGCCCATCCTCCTCTACTTTATATGGGACGCCACCACAGCACGGCTTAGCAAGCGGTGTGTCGGTGCGCACCGGGGATCCAAACCTGCAAACCCTGGGCCGCCGCAGCGGAGCGCGGGCGCTTAACTGCTGTGCCACCGGACTGGCCCCAGCCAGCCTTTTATTTAATAGACGTTTTAGTCTATTTTACGTGTGGTGTTAGAGTAAGTGCAAAGATAATGTTTAACGCTATTATAGATTTGGGAACCTATACATAATATTTTATTTTCTTATATTACCCTCATGACTTGAAATTAATTTTTGGATGGGGAGCAATTGGATGAATTAGATGAAATAATGATACTGCAGCTCATTAGAGGGTTTACTCACTTGGTCCTTTCCCTGAATGATGATTCACTTTTAAATATTTAAATGTGCTCCAGACAAAGTCCCCAGTAAAGGTGTCTCCTTGTCTTGTGACATACAAATTCTAGAGACTGTGACACCCAGCACATGAAAGTCCAACATAGAAATCAGACATCGACACCCGGATTCCTTAAAGGGGATCTTAAGAGAACGTGCCTTCCCTTGCAGAGCTGCTGCAGGCTCTATCTGCTCATGAGGTTCAGAAAGGGCTCAGGACTGTTAATAGTCATGAACCTGAAATCTAGACACAGGAACCCTTTTCTGAGGCTAAAGAAATATGAATTCTAGAGAGGAGACCAATATGAAACAAGGAATAAGAATCTGATAGATCATGTTCAAAAAACCTGGTGGGAGGAAAACGGAGAGAGTGGATTAGGGAGGTTGTAACCTGTTCTTTTGTTGCCAAGGAGAGTGGTCAAGATTTAGTAGGACCTATTATTACCTTTTAAGAAAATGCTACGTTTTAAGGAGAATAACAGCCTTGGATTTCAAATTCACTTCTAATGCTATTACCCCTCATAGATAATAAATCAACTTATTTACATATTATGCAAAATACACATTACTGAGCGGCTGACCTTTCAGGCTGCCACTATAAAGAGGGATGTGGCTCCTTTTACGGTTAACTTTAGTGTTTAGATTCACTGTTTTATTTTTTGTTTTTCCACATAAAGAAAATCTTCATTAAAATAGCCCCTAAGAGAGATGATGGCCATATGGGGCACGTTTAGCACATATCTTTTACTTTACATCATTTTTGTAAGAATCTATTTATAACGAGGTATAAAATTATATATTGATATGTCTTCTAGTAGCTAACATTGAATATCAGAATCACAAAAATAATTTCTCTTGATGTAAATCAAAGAGAAAGATAGCATTTTAAGAATCAACATTTTAAAAAATATACATCCTCTAAAATACTTATTTTACAAATTGCTCCTATTAGTAGGGAAGCATGTTCTAATCCTGTGAAATATTTGCACTTGTGTATTTAATAGCCTTTGGGGCTGAGTGGCCCATTAAGAGCCCACACTACCTCTGACACTGGCCTGCTAGCCTCTCCCTTTTCATGGCTTACATTTAAATCTAGTTTAGATCACCACTTAAATGTGCTTGAAGATCACATTTTACCAAAAAACCCCAACAAATTCTGCTTATGATTACACTGTCCCACATGGTTTTGTCTCAAAAAGTTACAGCTCTCATCTGGAGTAGAAAAAAGCTGACGTAACAGTCAGGTCAGACAAGAATCCTATCTGAGGAAGTTTGCATAGTGTTTCTATGAACAGGCCGTATTCGCCTCTGGTAACTTTTTTATTGATGGAAATAAAAACAACAACAACTTGGTCTCAGAAAAAGTGCCCCAAAGACTAACACCTTCCATTAGTTTAGATCATTTGGGTCAACTTCATGTTAAGTGAAAACCACACCTGATTCGTCCGTGCCAGCCTCTGAATGGTTTGGCTTCATTGATTAGATGTGGAAAACCAGGCTAAGGGTCTTCCCTGGTCCCCATATCCTCTTCTCAGAGCATAGAAAGCTACTTTCTATGATATCCCAAGGGGAAATTCACATAGCTTGACGTGCAAAGATACACTAGCTTCCAAGTAAAAATGCCACTACTTGGGATTCTTAAAAGCCTTTTCTTCCACTCACTTCCTAGATTTAAAAAATAAATCTCCCTTACATGGCATTGCATTTCTTAAAGAAAAATCCCAACTCAGACTCTGTGGATTTGATTGGTTATGGGTGGCTCAGTGATTGCATGGCTCCAAATTGTTAGGCACCTTCCTCAAACTCTCTTCCTTTGCCGAATAATCATGAGACATATGGCCTTTTTTCTTTCTGTCTTGTATGTGGTATTGTGACCCTGAAACTACAGTTTCATAAGAAATAGCTGAGGGAGGATAGTAACAATGGGGAGAAGGGAAGAGAAATGCAGCGAGACCTTGGTTCCTTTATTTTTTCCTGTTCAGACTCCACAAGACAGAAGGAAAACAGAGACTGGAGATGGGCAAAGGAGAAAAAGAGCAGTCTTCTTCCTATGCCTTGCTGTAAGAAGGCTGCCAGAGAGAAACTGTTGAAAGTAGTGGGAAATGAAGAAAAACGAGGAAGAAAGTATCTAAACAGCAGAAGGATTGGCATGTTTCAGTGTGTTGGGACCCTGTTCAGCCTGCACATATTGTTACTAATATTGGATGGATGTGCATTATCAAGAACAGATTAAAAGGTCTCTATTTCAGGTGGTTAAAACTCCTGTCCCATGGGTAAATGCCAGATTTAAGCCAATCAAGAGGCACACTCAGACCAAAAACATGCTGACCGAGCTTCAGGTGGCAGCCAGGCACAGGGTTACTGAGAACTCACCAGACTTTACATTTCTTTGCTTTCAGGTGATCTCAGAGGATCCCGCTCTTTCTCCCGTTGGTGGAGGTGGTATAACGAAGCTACACCTTTAAGCGCCGGGGAGATAACAGGAGTCTAGATGTGTTTTATCCTCTCCCTCTTTGCTTGTTGTAAAAAAAAAAGGTTAAAGCTTGAAATTCACCCTCTAGGATGTGGAGGGCATTTACAAAAGAAAGTTAGTGTACTAGCAGGTTTAAAACTTAGTTTTCTATTTTTCCTGGGGACCCATTTATAGAGTCAAAACAAACGAGTCATAAAAGTCTCTGAGGTCTGATTCTGGAAAGGCATCAAGCCTGGACACACTGCTCTTTCGGTAATATTTTTCGGGGAAGTTCAATTTCTAGGTAAGTTTTAACTACATAGATCGTCACTTGTTTCAGGGCTCTTCCTATAGGGTTACTGTTCTTAAAAGACTTTTTTTCCTGTGTGATTACACAACTTCTTTCACCCATTACAGCTGTCTCTTTCATCTGTATATCTATCATCCATTTATATATATCTTTATCTATATATAGATAGATATCTTTATCTATAAATATATATATCTTTATGTTTATATATATTTATCTTTCGCATTAAGTCATTTTTGACTTTATGAGGAATGTTGTTCACTGTAAAGAACAAATTACGAAAACGGAAGGGCATACCCGTGTTTTTAAACAACAGTAGTAGCAATAAAAATGGCTTTTATTGTATAAGCATGTTTGTAACTCTCAACACTTTGCGTCTCTCAGACCAAGTCTCCATCAGAGGTTGGGTCCCTGCGGGTTCAGGTCTGACCCCAGGCCCATTCCCAACTTCTCCTCAGCTGCAACCTCACTAGTCTAGCTTCACAGCCTGATCCCCAAGTTGGGAAACTGTTTCGAGACACTGAGGCTCCAAACACAAGGCTTAAGGCAGAAACGTCCCAGTCAACAAGGGGTCATGTGCGGAATGCATGGACTGCGTCTTCGGTTTTGCACCCCAACTCCACATGCACATTGACGAATGGACACAGCAGGACTAACAGGTATTTTTCTAGGCTTGCAGAAGATATACAAAATACAAACATCATGGATGGACCCATTGCTTCAACTTTAGGGTTTTCTCTCAGGCTGTTTTGGAAGTGCCTGTTCTTCCGGTACATGGTGCGAAGCGGAGGCCTGTTCTTAGCTCTGGCACTGAGCTGGGCTCCAGGGCTGGGCTCAGGCCATGGGAACAGAGGTCTCAGACAGACACAATATAATTTGGAGCCATTACAATGTATTGTATGTAGGACACTACTGTGCAGCTCTTAATATGCAGGATTTTGCATAGTACAAATGCTAATCATTTTTACGATGATGCTATTCATATAATATGTAATACTTGCTAAACAAAATTATGAAACATAATTACCGCTCAGACACAGTTGCTGCTTTCAGTCCTCAAAAACCCAGTCATTTAAAATTGTGTTTTCTTTAAATAAATGGCAACAATCCCCGCTAAAGACTATGTGCCTAGATAATTTCCTTTTCAAAAAAGGAGTCTTTTTATCTTTAGTGAGTGACAAAACATCCTTTATGAAAGGTTTATAACTCAGCCATTTAAATTCGCTTCAGGCTGAAATTTGGCATGCAACTTCTCATCCTGGGAGCACAGTTTTTATTTTCCTAAATTTTAGTGAAATTGGTTTGGCTGGTTTTTAGTCACAGGGAAGCAAAGGAGCTAGCTCCTCCCTCTATTTTCAGCTAGATAATGACAGAGGCTTAATTATATATCATCTCTCTGCTCGCCTCTCACAGCAGGCCGAGGTAACGTGGAGCACGCCTGGATAAGCATCCGTGTGTCTGCATGTACACAACATGTGGGTGGACAAACACACACGGGAAGATCGGCGAGAAAGTTCCCTTTCATTCTGCCTCTGGTTGAACTGAAGAGCAAATGTACAGTTTCAGAGTCACAGAGCGATGCCCTTGTACTTGCTCCCCAAGGAGCAGCTCCTAGACAAGACAATTTCTTCCCTCTGGCAAGAGTACAAATTAGGAGGGTGAAAAAAAAAGAAGGAAAAACTAGGAGCGCAAACAGAACTTTATCATCAGACCTTCCGCTGATTTTCAGAAGGTATTTAAAGAGGTTTTACCAGTTTCATCAATTTGTGAGGGGGTAGAAGAAAGCAAATTCAGAAAACCACAAAAATAGGGCTCGCATTTCAATTTGCCACCATCATCATGATGAGAATTTTCCTGGGAAGTGTAAACTGACTTGTCAAATGAAAGAAAAAGAGAGCAGCTGATGGTTTCTGAGCACAAAGCTCATGTGGTAAGAATGTAACTTTCATTGTAAAGCGCCCCACCCCAGATCAACATATCTTAGCAGGAATTTTTAAAACAAACAAAATGCATATCCTGAGCGCTGAAATACCATAAATCAAGGTTAAGGGACAATGTGGTTCTAACAAATATAGTGACAGGTTAAGATCAAGGGATACCTTGACATTCTCCTCAAAAAGGTCAATCTAACTGGTCTGCAATGTAAAAATGAAGAGCCTGCCATCATTGCCATGGCGAAAGGTCAGACACCAGCCGATTGGTGATAGAATTATCAAATTAACCAATCGATGTGTGTGAGTAATAGATGTAAGCAATCCTCTGGGAGGGCCACAGGGCAAATGCCAGCTCATCAATAACACACTGCTGCAGACAGGAAGCTCCCTGTTTCAACTCGTGTCCCTTCCATTACCAAGAGGAGCCAAACCATGTCCAACGAATATCCTATTTACATATTACATTCTAAAAGGGATGAAAGGCCACTGCGTTAAATATTAGTCCTTCACTGAAATCTTCTACAAAGCTTTGTAGAATAATTACCATCCTGGGTAGAAAAAAGAAAAAGCATCTCTCCTCTTTGCATGAGAGAAACATTCACAGGCCCCTAAGGAAATAGAAGAAACTCTTCCTCTACCCGCTCTTCTCAGATTCAGGGCCAGACTCCATTAGTAAAAACATTTTACCTGTGGCAGTGACAGGTATATAAATCTCATGCTTGATTGTGTGCCAACTTCTGCATTGTTAAAAAAAATTTAAAGATGCACCTATTATCCCAGCAACATTAAAATCTTTCTGAAGTATTATCACAGTGGGGGTGATAACAGCTCTCACTACTAATTAGGGATTTACTCTCCATCGATATGTGAGTCTGAGTCCCATTAATGTGAATGGGGTTACGCATCTGTATGGAAGGCGGCATAGATCCTGAGTGAGTGCGATGATCACCCTGCTGGTGAACGTCTCTTAATGTTTGCAGAGCACTTTGATTATGGGACTTTCTTGACATAATCCCAAGAAAAACTCAAACTTCAGCCTAGTTGACCCATTTCCAGTAGCTTTGGCAACATACAGCACATGGTTTATGTAATTTCAAGAAAGCTGGGTGAAAAAAAATCTCGGTCAACAACTTGGATGTTTGGTTTATATGTGCACGTCTCAGCAGAGATAATTAAAACACACACACACACATGCGCACACACATATGCTCACAAATATTTTCAGCCGTATATGGTAATATGTCAATACTGACAATGCTTTTGTCTTATAAGTTAATATGCTTAGCCATTTACTCCCACAAGCAACGCTTAGGGGCTTAAGAAGAATAAAGCAGGGCCGGCCTGGTGGCATAGCAGTTAAGTTCGAGTGCTCTGCTTCAGCGGCCCAGGGTTCGAGGGTTTGGATCCCAGGCGCAGACCTATGCACCACTTACCAAGCCACACTGGCAGGCATTCAACATACAGAGTAGAAGGAGATGGGCACAGATGTTAGCCCAGGGCAGTCTTCCTCAGCAAAGAGAGGAGGATGGGCAACAGATGTTAGCTCAGAGCTGATCTTCCTCACCAAAAAAAAAAAGAATAATAAAGCATTATAGTGAAGAATAACATATTACTGATTTTACTAATAAAAAATATATTTATCTTGCTTGTCCTCTGAAGGTGAGCCAGAATAACTTAGGATATTTATTTAAAGAAGTTTTAAAAATTTTGTGATTATGATGTTAGAACTGCACTGTCTAACATGGTAGCCAGTGGTCACATTTGGCTATTTAAATTAATTAAAATTAAAGAAAGTTTAAAATTCAGTTCCTTAGTTGCACTAGCTACATTCCTAGTGTTCAATAACAACATACGACTAGTACCTATCATATTAGACTGTACAAAGTAGAACATTTCCACTACCCAGAAAATTCTACTGGCCAACACAGTCTAGACACCTTGCACAGTCTTGCTCCATGAAGGACTCACACAGCCTAGTCTTAGCTCTGGACACCTTGGCTCCACCCCTAACCCCTAAAACAATGCTGAGTCAGTCTCTTCTCTATATCCCTCCCTAGGCAATGAGGGAAAACAACTTTAAATATTCATCTTACAGTAAATGCAGCCAGAGGACTGGTTTGGGAAATATCAAAGAAATGACCTTTCTCTTTGTAGCAATTTTCACTTGAATTTTGGAGGATTTGTTTGCAGTAACTTTTTACTAGGTCCCAAAACACGTTGTTCCTGAAGTTGTTTGAGGCTTATACTTGAAGTCTGGTAAGCTTCAGGAATCTGTGCTGAGGTGAAGAGAGAGAGAAACATAAGAGCAGACGAGGAGATGGGGCTGCTGCTGCCATGAAGAGCTGTGTTTATGCTCTACAAACTAGGGGTCCAGCACTTCGGGTTACCTCTAACTAGTCTCAAGAATAAATATGCTTTAGGCTTGCCAGGCCTGGGGTGCTACTGGCTGCGGCCTCTGAGGCTCTCCAGGAGGGGAGCTTGCTCCTGGACATAAATTCATTCTCTGCCAGGTACAGAAAGCAAATAAGAAGGTAAAGCAAATACAAGAAGACTCGATTTGTTCCAGCATAACGCAAGGTGATGGAATAACTGTGTGCGTTGCCTGTGTGCCACTGGGCCTCTCTTCTGGCCTTCAAAGGCTCCAAGTTCATATGCATGCCCTTCCATTTTATCAGTATTAAAAATGACATGACAACCAACAAGCTCTGGTTGCAGACGATGTAAGTAAGCTGTCACCCTTCCCCAAAACTCCATGGAAATATGGAATATCTAACCATCTTGGAGCAAGCTCAAGGTTCTAGATTAATGAAGGGCATTAACAAGGCACTGATGTGAGGAAGTACAACCCACTTACAATGTCACTGTACACTGTTCAATGGCTCCTGCAGAAAAATTAACAGAGGCAATGATGAGGAAGGGAAAAAGGAAATATAACTGGATTTTAGACAGTAATTTCAAATGGCATAAAAATGTTTAGCAATTTTCTCTCCAAGTGTCATAAGGTAATTATTTAGTAATATAAAACAGAAAAGCTATGAAAAATTGATCAGGCAAATAATGGGTTCAAAATTTATAGGCAACATGTCTCCATATTTAATATGAGATTGTTTACCTGTCCATGAAACAAATGTATACAGGGTAAGTCACTGTCTTCAGTGACGCTCGGACACAAAATCTATAAGCCCTTATTACTCCGACTTTGCCTCGCACAAAGACAACTTTTTTCCTTAATGGAAAAAATCCTACTTAGTGAATATGGTAAAGCCAAGACCTAAAGCAACAAAACAGCTCACAATATTTCAGTGAAAACAATGCATTTCTAATTAAAAATCCTCCACTGCAACCTTTGGCTACAGCATTCCTGAAACCTACCAAGAACTCTAGATTTGAGCAGATGAAAAATCAATAAAAAGCAGATCAACAATGCTGAGCTATTGAATTGGACCTACATGTTCTGTTTGAATCTCTGACTCATAAAACAGTATTATAAAACAAACAGGTACCACTCAGCAGGAAACTCTGCAATCTAATCATCCCCCCTATTCCAAAGCCAGCCAATTTATAATATGTTCTGGATGTTACTCTTCTCGAGCTTGAAATAGCAGCATTCATATCTGCCAAAATGGAGCACAAATATTGTGTTTCAACTAAAAGAAAAAATTAATAAGGAGTTATAAAGGTTTTATTAAAGCACACCAATTTGAGTAATTGCAAATCATATTTGTTAAGTATTAAAATATAAGTGTGCAATTCTTTTAAAGTGAAGGAGGAGATGCAATATTTTATTAGAATGGCTTCTGCTGATGCATTTTCTTTCTCCATTATTGGAATGTATGATTTTTATTGAATAATTTTTTGCTGTTCTTTAAATAAAATATATAACATTTTCTACATTGACACAGTCTCTGCTTTCACTGAAATCAATCTCAGCCACAGGATTCTATCAAAATTCCTTCTGATACAGGCATATTCCTCTATTTAGCACTGTAGTTACAATTTGTTGTGTGTTAGTATGAAGTCTGATGTCGTGGAAACAAAAGTCAAATAAAACATTCGATCCAAAAGACTAGAAATTGCTTGTAGATTATTTGTATTCAGTCTGTCAATTTATCTAAATTCAATTCCACTAAAAATCAAATCAATAAAGTTTAATCCTGGTCCACTTCCTTAATGCACATCAGATACCTATGAAAGAGAAACAAACAAAAACCTCTTTGACACTAAATATCACAAGGGTATTCACAGTTCCATTTAGCAGTTTTACTGTCACCTTCAAAGCCGATTAAGAGCTTACTGCCATAGCAATCAGGCAGAATGGGCGCAATTTGTAGCTTGCCTGCTTTGTAATATGAGCATCTTTAAAAAGAACAGCACAATCGCTGCCCAGATTCACACTTCCTGCACATGCTGGTGTTTCACACTTGCATACGGTGCCTCAATATGGAGAGCGCTTCTTCAACACATATAGTACCAACGAGTGAGAATGTAAACTAAAACTAAAGCACATTCCTCCTGTTCTGCCAGCTCCGTGCAGACCTACAACTGTGCCAGTGAGACGGCAGGGAAGCTCTCCACTTGGCTTTCCAGCCCAGGATGACGTCCAACTCACAGGCATAAAAAGGAACAAATATTCCCATCTGTGGGATGAACAGCCCTGTTTAGTAAAACTCCAAAACATCCTGCGCCAGTTCTAGGAATATGATGAACCCATTCAGGAAAATGTTATCTATGTTTTTTAATGTATTCCAACAGAAGTAAGATTTCTTTCCTGAGGTATGTGTTCATTTTGAGTTGCCTAGGACCCTAAAGCCAGATTTTGGGGAACTTTCTGGGAACCAAACAGCCTCCTCCTCAGACTAATCTGGAGGCACTAGTATAAGGTCTTCATGTCAGGTGTATGACACGTGTGGAAATAGAGGCTTTGGGACCGTATATGATGGGGTGGGGGAAGATGGCATGACAAGTGAGAGAGAGAGAGAAAGAGAATGACAATCTGTGCGTTGGTCACTTCCTTGAGGTTTTCCAATAGGCTATGATCCAATAACATTCCAAGCCACACAATGGCTGCCAATCTAAAAGCTCAAGTGGGTGTTACCAGGAAGAATTCTAAGCACAGTTTAAGATTCAGTCATATAATTGGTTCCTAAGTATATTTGTGTAACGAAGCAAGCAATGGATAGGATTTAGAGTGAGGAGGCACAAATGTGGAGCCAAGAGATCTGCATTAGCATCCTCATGCCAGTTTTCCTCCAAATGCAGTTCCCTCTCAGGTCCTGTCCAGACTCCTCTCTCCATGGCCTCTAGTATGGGAGTACACCACAACTCAGTCTCACAGCCTCCACTCCTCTCTTTCCTGAGTGTTTCCATCCACATTCATGGTTTTAACTACCCTCTTGATGTCAACCTCTCCACACCAGATTGTTCCTCTGGTCTCCCGACTCAAATATCTCACTGCCTTTCTGTCATCTCCCCTTGGATGTCTCAAGTCTTCTCAAACTTAACGTATCCCAAATGGCCCTTTTTGTTTTTTTAAATTGACTTTATTTTTAGAACAATTTTAGGTTCACAGCAAAATCGAGAGGAAGGTAGAGATTTCCCATATATCTGCTGCCCCTACACATGCATAGACTCCCCCATTATCAATATCCCTTACCAGAGGGATACATTTGTTATAATCAATGAGTCTACATTGATGCATCATAATCACCCAAAGCACTCAGTTCATCTTAGGGTTCACTTTTGGTGTAGTACATTCTATGAGTTTGGACAAATGTACAATGTCATGTATCCATCATTACATTATCATACAGAGTATTTCCAGTGCCCTAAAAATCCTCTGTGCTCCACCTATTCATCTCTCCCCCCACTACCTCAATGCCTGTACCCACTGATCTTTTTATTGTCTCTGTAGTTTTGCCTTTTCTAGAATATCATGCAGTTGGAATCATACAGTATGTAGCCTTTTCAGATTGCTTCTTTCACTTAATAATATGCATTTAAGGTCCTTCCATGTCTTTATTAGAGCTTGGTAGCTCACTTCTTTTTAGTGCTGAATAATACTTCACTGACTGGATGTACCACAGCTTATTTATCCTCTCACTTAGTAAAGGATATCTTGGCTGCTTCCAAATTTTGGCAATTATGGATAAACTGCTATAAACATCTGTGTGCAGGTTTTTGTGTAGACATAAGTTTTCAACTCATTTGGGTAAAACCAAGGAGCATGATGGCTGGATTTTATGGTAAAAGTACATTTAGTTTTAGAAGAAACTGCCAAACTATCTTCTAAAGTGCCTGCCAAATGGCCCTCTGGGTCCCTGTACTGCAGAGCCGCCCTCCTTCCCCTCCTCTCCCACATGGTAAAAGGACTCACCATTTGCCCAGAAATTCAAGCTTAGGAGTCAGCTTCAACTCTCTTTCCTTACCCTCTCCAACAGCAAATGACCAATAACTTGTATTAATTCTACCTGTAAAGCATATCTTGAACCATTTGCCTTTTCACTCTCTCCAATGCCCTGCACTCGTTCAGCTCACACCGTTCCCTCTCTCGGGGATGCCTGCTAAAGCATCCTAACTCCTCCCCTGGCACTTCCTTCTTGCCTTTTCCCTCTACGACTCTTTCTAGTTGTGGACAAAAGAATGGTGTTCTTGAAACATAAACTGGATGTCACTACCCCGCTTAAAAACACTTTCAGGGCTTTCCATTGTACTTAACATAAAACCCAACTTACCTGCCCAGTAAGTCCCTTCGTGATCCTTCTCTTCCTTCAACTGTATCTAGTGCTGCCCTCCTGCTTGGTCACTAAACTACAGGCAGGCTTATTTCCCTTCCGTTTCCCCAAACTTCAAGTATCTCTTACCTTTAGGCGATTATTTATGCTGTTTTCTCTCTTGCAATTCACTTTCCCTACCCCAGGGCCTCCTTACCCTTTAGTTCTCTACACAAATGTCACTTTTTCAGAGAAGTGAGATCCCCTTATCTAAGGAAGTTTTCTCTTTTGAGCTCCTGTCCCAGTCTCTTATTACCTTCACAACACTGACACAGTTTATCAGTTTTGTTGTGTATTTGTGTGCATGTGTTTGTGTGTGTGTGTGTGTGTGTGTGGTACATGTGTGTTATCCATCTCTCCCAGAATGTAGGCCCCATCGGCGCAGAGACTATATGTTGTTTACCACTGAATCCCCAGCCCTTAGCACAGTGCTTGGTATACATTTGGCACTGGACATGACATGCTGAATGAATGAATGAATGAGTGGCCTTGCATATCATTTCACTCTGCTTAGCATCCTTGTTCTCATCTGTCAGAGGCAGATACAATCCTAGTCTGACCACCTTCTTGGCAAAATAAAGTGGAAGGGCTTTTTGTACTAGATTAATGATTATTTTGCATCCAGTGATAGATATGCTTCTCTCCTCCATTCAAAAAGTCTCTCTCCACCATTCTGGCGCCATCTTATTTTTCTCTTTCTTTTGAGCACAACATTTCTTGAAAAAATGATCTGTACTTTGTATTTCCACTTGCTTTAATCCATTTTCTCCTTAATTGCTTATAGTTTGAGTTTACTCCCACCATTCTAGACACCCACTGTTCTGCAGCTGGTGACCAATAAAGTTAAACTTATAATACTGGAATTTTCTTGCTTTTCACCTTTTTCACGGTGTTGGCAGTACTGAGTCTCTTGACCATCCACACTTTCTCTGCACCCGTGCTGTCTGGGATTCTGATCTCCAGGCCCCTCTGTCTCTTTCCCTGGAGCTCTCTCTTCCTCGCTCCACACTCCTCCCTACTGGGGTCTACTTGGCTCCTCCTGTGTCATCTTTTTCAATTATATTTGCCCACTGACCACCTCACCAGTCTCCTCCATGCACTTGACATCTGAGTCCCTATCTCTAGCTCCCACCTCTCTCTCCAGGGCCTGTCTCACATTTCAAAATGCCTTGATAGCCCCATCCACCTGGATATCCCGGTGATATCTTAATCTTAATGTCCCTACATAAGCTTACTAGCTCACCCTCTAAATCAGGTCCTCCTTCTTACTTTCCTGTAAGTAACACAACACTTAAAAGAAAGTAACAACGGCAACACAACTCTCTTGATTATGCAAGCCTGAAGCTGTCAGTTTCTTCTTAACTCCCTCCTATCCCTTCCCTTCCATGGCCAAGTCCTTGTGATTATTTCCACCTCCTCCTTTCCAGGCCCACAGCCTCTCTGCTCTGAGGAAGAGCAACAGACCCCTAATCGGGCTTCACCGTCTCTCCTCTGATCCACTGCACACACCACTGCCATTTTCCCAAAGCTCAGCTTTTATCACCTCATTGCTGAGAAATCTGCACTGCCACCCCATTGTTCAATAACTTTCCCTTTTCCAAGCTGACATAGGGTACCGCACAATGGATTCACAATCTCTCTTTCCTCACCCGCTAGTCTACTCCTCCACACATAAGCCTAGACCTCACTCAAATGTTAATTCTCAAACACAAACAACACTCTTTTCTCTCTGTTAGGGCTCAGATTTGCTCATCCCTGAAATAGCCTCCTTTGTTACCTCAGCTACCAAAAACTCTCCCTGCCCAGTTTTCATGGTCCTCCGGAAACGCCACCTCCTTCCACTAGCCTCTTTTCCATCTTGACTGATCCAAGTTCCCTTCTCCAATATACATGGCACCTTGATTGGACCCTTCTTATGGTATTTTTCTTATTTTCCTCTGTGTTTGAATTATTGTTCTCTGTCCCAGGAAACCTGAAACTCAGCTTCATAACTCTTGTATCACCTAACAGTGCCCGATTTTTCGTGAATGCTTAATAAATATCTGTTGAATTGAATTCATTCATTCAACAAATATATACTTGCAGGCACAGGAGATACAACAATACATAAGAACAGGTAAGTCTCAGCTCTAGTTGGAGAGAGAGAAATGGGGAGAGATGGACAATAAACAACATCAAAAGCCAAGTAATTATATAATCTATTATATGCCAATAAATGCTAGGGAAAACAAGGTAGAAAAAAGGTGATGGAGATGCTGGGAGTAGGGGGTGCTCTTTTGTTTCAGGAGTGACTGGGAAAGACTTCTGATGACAAGACACTTGAACAGAGACTTGCACAAAGTAAGGGGCCCAGATATTCAGCTTTCTGGAAGAGGGAATTCCAGGAAGTAGAAACAGCAAGTTCACACAGCCTGAGTCAGGAGCGTGCTGGGCAGTGTGAGGACACAGGCCTGACTTAGGGGAAATGCCAGCAGGTGGTAGTGGGAACCAGATCATGCAGACCCCGAAATTTGAAAGACAAATACAGCTGCATCAGGGATTATTATTCAATACCCCATGGGTAACGCATAAGCATTGTTTTGGAACCAAAGACATTTAGAAACTAAACTTATTTGGTTCTTTTAGGATGTGGCAAAAAGTCCACCCTCAATTTAATACGGAATTTCAAATAGGAAATTCTTTGGCAGTCATGTTTTCCACAAACGGCTTACTTTGCTAGCTGTAAAATGCAATATAGATGTTCCTTGCTTCTGGTCAAGCTGTTTTCTAAATAGCTGAAGAGGCGACTACAAAAAAAATATAATTTGGTAATAGGATATCTTAGATAAAATTCTCAGTTCACTCATATTTTAAGTCTTTTTAAAAATGACTATAATTTGCTCTAGCAAAGATATTTAAATATTTCCCTCTAGCCACTTGTAAATCTCATTTCTGATCTCGAAGCTCCTGTAATCAAGTCCTCGATAGTTTAAATAAAGCCTCCTTTTGGGATTAAACTGCTATTGATATACACACTTATTTCTGATTTTATGTGATCTATGAGTGAGTATGTCTGAAATGCTTATCAAATAATCATAATTAAAATGTATAATTTCAGAAAGATGATCCAATAATTTTAGCTATTATGTCTGGGACTTGGTTAAGGGAATGAAGAAATATGAAACAAAAATTTAAGTGGGCAATTATATTACAAAGTAATATATGCTATGCATGCTAAGAAAAAAAAAATTCAGCACCTTTACCTTTGGAGAAAAAGCAAATTTATTCTTTAGTTTCTCTGGCCCAGAATTCTAGAAAACTCTGCTGTTATGAACAAATGGAACCTTCTCTTCCTTCCTCAGATGTAAGAGATTTTTGAATGTGCACCAGTTATTTTAGACTCCTCCCAGGCAATATTGGGGAGAGTTTGACTTTTCTTCACCTCTTCAAATTTAACCACTGGAATAAACACCTCAAAACACACTGAGGATTCATCTGAGAGCATAAACAAACCAAGCATGAAGTCTCTCAATAGGAGGCCAAAGAGGCTTGAAAATTGCTGAACAGGATCAGGAAAGTGATATTCTTTGTCTCTATTCTTTTCAGTGAAATGTCTACTGAGTTTGCTCTGGATTGATGAGGTAACTCATACCTTGAAAATTTAAAGGTTAGGTGAAGAAAAATTATACTGCAAAAGTGGGAATCTAGCAGCCCTTCTGAGGAGGGGCGACGTCTGTCAAAAACCTGCTGGGCTCCTGAGCATGCTGGGACATAGCGTTTGGGTTTCTAGAATGTACTCTGACCGAGATGACTAGTCAACTTAAACATCTCGTCAAGCAAGACTACATGAGAGTCTCAGAACTGAAAAGCTGGGAGACAATTATTTTCCTTCCTATTACCTCACGGGCACTGCAGCTCAGCGAGGTTCTCCAAACTCAGTCTCCCTCCTGTTAGTCCACAACCGCCTCTGCTTAAGTAAGCGATTTGACTAATGGTTTGACTAAACACTGTCAGCTTCGGTGGTCATCTAGTAACACAGTCCGTTCTGCAAGTCTTAGTATTAGCTAAGAAAGGAAGACACGATTGGAGTTGAGATGAGCTGAGGGAAAATCAAGAGAAAGCTGAGGATGCTGGGAAGAAGGGACCGTTTTTAAAGCAGGAATTTTGGGACAATGGGAAAATGCTGCTCACAGTGGGCAGCTATTAAACTTTCTATTTCCCTCCATGACTTACACCTATTCCAGAGCAGCAGCCAGTCCATACATGCCTTTGTGAGAATGAGAAAAACATGTTCCTTCCTCAAGTAAAAGATGTTTACATTATTATATGCTGCATATAATACACACAACAATATAATCAATTACACACAACATACAATCTTGTGTGTAAAATTGCACAACTTGAACAATCATACACTGAGGCCTGGTTGCTCTACCTGGGGTTACTTTCCAGAGCCCAAATGAGGCATCTGTTCTGGCTGCCTACTCCAGCACACCTGCCCTACACTCTCTCTTGCTCATACACAATTAGAACACAGGGCACTCAGGCTGCCACCAGCACTCATATACTATGACTCCTTATATGCGGCACCCTTGTTCGGTACACAACCTAAGCACCCATATGTGGCAACTCTCCTTGGGATAGAAAGAAAAAACTTGAGAACAAAAACACATCCAGGTGTGCTTTACGGATCTGGATGAATTCTAATATAGCCAGAGCCAAGATCAGGGAGATTTTGTGAAAAAATTCAAATTTAAAAATAAATGACCTCTGTTGACCTTTTGTAAGTTTCACTTTTCATGAGACAAAATATTCTTAGAAAATTGAGCATTTTTAATGTTCAAAAGTACTACCTTTTAAAATTTGTTGATGAGGAGAAAACAAGACAAACTTCACTTCCAAATGTTAATATAAAGCATGAGAAATGAAATTCTTCTATCTGCAAGGGGGAGAATCCACAAATCCAGAGGCCTGAATTTTGCTGAGATTATGCAGATCCAGAGTTTTCAGAAGTTTACTTTAGGCCGTGAATATCGGTGGCTATGTTTGTGATGGGATGGGTTCTGAGCAATCTTCCCGGTGATTACTCAAGTGTGGAGCATAAATTATTACCCCAGGCAAGCACCGACTTAAATGAAGTAGTTTTCTGAAAGTAGAATGTGATTAAACTATGCATTTCATTCAAAACATCTCCTGTTTAGCCAATCTCCGTTGCTCCTGGTGTCTCATCTTCAGGAAGATGGATTCTTGGTGATAATTTGGAATGCTGCTGAATTTTACACAAAGATGAGGCTAAGCACATGAGGAATCCATAAGAGATTCTTCTCACTAACCCAGCAAGGAAAGGTTGTACGCATGTGAGAGAACTGGGATGAGTCTTTTATTTTATTTTAGTTTTATTTTATTAATTTTATTTCTAGTTGTATGTTGATACCTATTTACCTCTCCAAAGATACTACTTACTTACCCCGTAAATGAATCAGTTCTATTTATCAAAAGCAGGAGTTCCCATCCTTACGTTAAACGGTTCTTTCCTTTTAATAAAGGTGACTCAAGCTCCAGAAGAACTGGGTTTCCTCCCTCTGTGCTGCATCGGGGCGACAATGCAATGAAGTCCGTGAAGGGTCCAGCGTGCCTCACATCTCTCTGGCCCTGATTTGTGTCCTGCTCTGCAGCTGAACAGTCCCGGGACTACATTTATTTCTCTCAATTATAGGCATACGCCAGGCTGGCAGCTCAGGAAAGATCTCTGGAATGAGGATCTTTTCATCAGTCTAGCCTATTTTACTAACTATGTACCCTTCTACTAACAATGGTTACTGACCAGGTATTTTAACCCACGGAAAACTTGCAAGTGATTGGGGTGATTTCTTTGAAATCCAGGTCCTCTAAGTATTACCTCTCTCCCTACACACATTCTCCCCACACATTATCTTTAGGTCAGGCATTTGGCCATTTCCCAGTGCTTCCTGTCAGCCACGTTCTGTAAAAGGCACTGTGGAAGGAAGAACAAAATCAGCACCTCCTCCCTTTCATGAGGTAATGTTCCGAAGGAAGAGAAAGGACCAGACAAAAACAGATTACCATTCGTTCACCAAATATTTAGCAACTGCTAACTGTGGTCCAGACATTAACCTAGGCACTGGGACTAGATGGATGAGCCTTCACCCCAGTGCTTTCTGACTCCTGACTCTGTTCTCCCTCCTCACTATTCACAACTATAACCATGCCATCCACGATAATCCCCATATGCTTCCTTGCTTTATTTTTCTCCATAGAATTTATTGCCTTCCCACACCCCATACAATCCCCTTAGTTATTTGATTCAGTGTCTCACATCCTTAGTGAAATGTAAGTTCCATGAAGGCAGAACTTTCTGTCTGTTGTGTCCACTGTGGTACTCCAGTGCCTAGAAACAGTGCCTGTTATACAGTAGGCATTTAATAAATATTTGTGGAACGAACATATACCATGGAATTACCTAGTGGAATTTGGAAAAATGTATAAAGCCACAGAAACATGAAACCTTTTTAAAGGGCTAACTATTGGAGGGGGGAGCATATTTCTGGTGGGAATAATCTGGACAGCTGTCACCATCGAGAAGGAGGTCAGTCCCAGCTGACTTTTGATAGAGAAGAGGCCATATTTTGATGAAGGAGGAAAGCTGTTCCAGAGAGGTACTTGGTTCATGCAGTGGGCTGGTGACAGAGAAGCACATGGGGTGATAACCAGTTCCCATTAGCAGTTTCATAATCCTGCAGTCGCTTTCTAACGGAGAAGCTACTTACACCCCCATGACATGACTGTTCACCTGATACCATGATCCCTCATCACTTACCGCTAGGTTAAATGTCTGCTGCATTGAGGGCGTTTTGCGTGCTGTGCTTGAATCACACTGACTTAGCCTTTAGACCGTAATGAGAACCCAGGTCCCAGGTCATTGACTCATTTCCCCACATGTTGGGGGAGAGGTCAGCTGCATTTGGTGGTTCTTTTGCTCAAGATAATAAAGGTGATAATTCTGTAAATGTACAGTCCTAGTAAAATATTATCCTTGGTTTTCTGTTCAAACAAACAAAACCAAACCAAACCCACAAGTGAAGACAAGCAGACCAACAGTGATTTAGGTTCCAAGCAGGCCACACAATCCTGCAGAAGCAATGACCACAACACTTAGCTGAGCCACTTAATGATGGAGTCATTTTTCTGTTCACTTGTTTCTAAATTATACCAAGGCCTCATACAATGTGCATAGTTTAATATTCTATTTTAGCCTAAACTGGTCATGTCCCCACCAACTTTTGGTCATTAAAATATAAAAGCGAGACTACACAGTCAACAAATACCCTCAGGGCAAATTTCTCTGTCTCAGGTCCTCCTCTGCTTTCCGCAAGTAGATCTCAAAACAAGCATTTTCACCTAGCATTGAATTTTTTTCTTAAAAAATAAAGAATGTCTGATCACCTTCTTTTAAAATCATTTGTGTACTCACAAAAATGTTTTAATTTAGTTACATAATTGTTATATTTAAATTTTTTTAAACTAATACCAGAAGAATTCTTTAGTTCCAACTAAGTGCAAGAGAAGAGAAACTGAAAAAGGAGGGAAGAAAAATGATTGAGAAAAAGTGGAGAGAGAGGTGAGAAGCAGAAGTCGTCCCTGGCATTCCACACTGACGGAGATGAGGAGTGATACAGGGTATGAGGGAGCGGGGACAAGGGGCAGGGAGAGACACACGTGTGGAGGAAGAAGAACAGGAGGTGGGACACAGAGGAGAGAAAGGAAGCTTTGCAGTGAGGGGTAGGTGGCGTTTTCTCTGCTCCTCAGAGCCCTTAAAATTATGCATCGTAGAGTGGATCTGTTATCTAGTCCCTAGTAGAAATGCCAACTCATCTTCTCCAGAGCTCTTCTCCTGCTCTAATCTTTAAACTCTCTATGGGATGAGAGCACAGGGGAGAAATTGTTTTGAGTTTCACATTTACAGTGACCAAAGTGTTATAACTCCATAAGCTGGAGGAATAATGGTGTATTCATGGCTGTTTAGCCAGAGATTTCCCTAAAACCCCACTGAATGAAAACACTGAAGTGATATACACAAGCATTTATAAGGCCACTTACTTACCTAAAGATATTGAACATGAACATCTATCCTAACATCTCATAATTTTATTCAAAAAAACCCTACTTAATTTTAGAATAGACTCAAAATTCATCTTGGTGAACTAATTTCCTACTTTCACTTCCAACTTTTGAAAATATACTTGAAGAACCTTTCATTCTTTAAAAATTTACAACTTTTGGGGCTGGCCTGGCGGTGTAGTGGTTAAGTTTTCGTGCTCTTCTTCGGCTACCTAGTGTTCGCAGGTTTGGATCCCAGGCACGGACCTATATACCACTCATCAAGCCATGCTGTGGCGGCATCCCATATACAAAATAGAGGAGGATTGGCACAGACGTTAGCTCAGGGACAATCTTCCTCAAGCAAAAAGAGGAAGATTGGCAACAGATGTTAGCTCAGGGCCAATCTTCCTCACACACACACAAAAAAATTAACAACTTTTATTTATGAAGTTGCAGTTATTTTTTTTAACTTGATTCTGAGTTCGTTAATTTTCCACTGTCTATTTTCAAAAGCTGCCTTAATTTTGTTGTGATAATCTGCATATTCATTATACCTTTCTTACCTACACTGGCATCCTTTATTTTTGAATTTCCCTTCTTTCCTTTTTTATATCGCAGTTTATCAATGAACTAATTATATTTGTTCAGATATGCTCATGGGAATACAAAACCAACAAACAGTCTTGTTATCTCCCCCTTGCCCCCCACTTAACCAACCCCTTATTTTTTAATCACGGAAACACACATCCTGGAGAAATTATTTTATGCATTTCTGAATGTAGCCCTTTGATCACTGATTCTTTGCTTATTTCCTTCGCTGTGATATTTTTTCAGAGATCCTTGCTAAGTGCAAATTAGAACAGGAGTTTCAACCTCCTGCATAATGTTGTAAAATAAATAAATAACAGAATTGTATTTAAATAAACTATTCAAATCTATGTCAGTAAATGATCTAATTAATTACTCCTTTGGGGCTATGTTATGTTTGCTTTCCTCTTAGAGAGGTGAAGAAAGAGAAAATAAATTTCCAGCTGTTAATGGGGTAAATTCCATAAATGGATAAGGGTCAAAGAAACAAACTCTAATTTGTGTCACATTTGTTTTTAGGCACTTAATTTACTGTGTTTCTTTAACCTGATTTGAATGTTCCTTAACAGTTCCTACTTGATTTCCAATGAGCAGTACTGATAGACCCCAGCTAAACATGAGAGGTATTCTCTCCTATTTGCAATGGACGGAGACAAGTTAGGCATGAAGAAAGATAGATGTCACCTCTTATAATTCAGTGAGGGATGCCAGATTCTAACCAAGTCTGCAGAGATTGGACAAAATCCAATTTGTCATTATTTATTCCTAAGCATTGTGCTTATACTCTGTACTTTTTCATTCTTATTCGCCATTTACCCAATTATATCTATCCTTATTAGACCCCTGCTGAAGGCAGCATTAGCCAGAGAAGTCCCATAGCTTAGCTTAATCCTATTATCTCTTGATAAACGGGGACACATGAGGCTCTAGATGGCCAAATTCAGCATTCCTCTCCCCTCTCTTTCTCCCTCCTCCCCTCATCTCCCCCAAAGAAAAATGCTGTTGCTCATCCTCATGCCTGATGTAATTAAGATCTGGAAATATGCCCATTCTAATCCTTGCCTGGTATAAGCATCACTGTCAATGCAGAGAAATGAACTGCAGTTATGATGTAAAAGGCTGACACCTCTGTGACATTTACTGATGTGTTGGGCCCCACTGCCACATTGACATGGTGAGGTTTATGTCTTCAGATTTTTAAAATGCCTGCCAAAAACAGGGCATAGAACTTGGAGGAAAGAGGGTCATGGTGGGGAAGACAACAGGCCATCCTGAGAAGTGAATGTTTTAGGATGTATATTGGGATGTGCAGAAGGACAGCTGAGAGAGAGGAGAAGAAAAAGGAGGGAGGAAGGGAGGCAAGGTGGGAGTTAGTAGAGAGGGAGGGAGAGAATGGGAATGAATTAACTGCCGTGGGAGTTCTTAAGGAATTCTACGGAACAGCAGCACCTTTTGCCTTTTTAGAATTAACTCCAGACTCTTATTTGCCTTATAGCAGATCGCCTGGAGGCCCACAATAGCAGTAGATCACTGAATCCTCACTGAACTTCTGGTTGAGCCGTAGTTGTAGATGTGTATCTGTATATCACTGAATCAACTCAGGCTGTATTAGGGGCAAATAGACAGGCAGAAAAACTGACAACGCTTATTAAATTGCTTATTAAAATATATCTTCTAATATAAACTTATGATTTCTTACAAATTGTTGAGTAAAGAATAAGATCTACTTTATCCCACAGACCTTTCTCAGGCTTCCTGTTGCAATTACATGATCCTTTCTCTTCTACCACATATACTATTTATAATATCAAAAGGGTTTCCTGCTTCTTTTCAAAAGGAATTTATTATCCAAAAGGTTGTGTTTGGGAAGAGAGCCAACTCAAGTCTCCAGAGAAAAGGGGGAAAACAATTCCATTTATTTAGAAACAAATATAATTTTGACAACGTTGGAAATGTCCTTCCCATACTTTATACACATATGTGATACAAACCCTCAAACCCTGACCAATTCTTCATGAATCGAAGGAAATAAATGTGTTCACAAGTTGCATCCTGTTAAAAGAAAGAACACATTCCTTTTGTCCCACAAAGAGGGAACTGGCAAAGAAGGGGATTGCCAGAAGGGTTAAGCACAGGCAGAGTTCTGCACGAAATTGGAGATCAAGAAATATTGATTGGCTCTCGCTAAGATGGAGGGATTGACCAGGGAACAGTGCCCGCAGAGTTTGTGTTCTTTTGACACTGCCAACTCCTATAAGAACTTTGCCATAACCTCTAGGGATTGCAAGCTGCACTTTTAAAACAGGGCTTTAGAGCTCTTCTTAAAAGCACACGAACAGGAATCCTTTGGGGGCAATTTGTCTTATTTTATTGTCATCAATAACATTAGCATTAATGATGTGATAAAGTGACAGGTGGGTAAAGAGGTGGCCTAGATAAGCATCTAGGTGGGCGTGGTCTTTTATCCCAGGCTGGGAGCCTCAGAGTGTTGGGGTGAGGCTAGTCCACATCCTGCTGGTAGAGACTAATTAGTGATGACAGTACCAATAGTATATTACTTATATATACATGATACATATTTAATAATAATAATAGATAAATACGTGGTGATAAAGTGTATATATTCACCACCCTTGCCAGAGTGAGCTCTAAGCATAAGTTTAGTCAACAAAGTTTCTGCGTCCAAAGAACTCCATGAAAGGAGAGACTTGAATGTGATTGGGGGCCGCAGAGTTAAAGGTGAATTGAAGGCCATGATATTAAGGCTCAAGGTAGCGGCTTTTCAATCCTGGCCCTCAGCACAAAAAGCAGGATATCAAAAAAAGATGGTAGGGGCCGGTCCCGCGGCTTAGCGGTTAAGTGCGTGCGCTCCGCTACTGGCGGCCCGGGTTCAGATCCCAGGCGCGCACCAACGCACTGCTTCTCCGGCCATGCTGAGGCCGCGTCCCACATACAGCAACTAGAAGGATGTGCAGCTATGACATACAACTATCTACTGGGGCTTTGGGGGAAAAAAAAAAAGGAGGAGGATTGGCAATAGGTGTTAGCTCAGAGCTGGTCTTCCTCAGCAAAAAGAGGAGGATTGGCATGGATGTTAGCTCAGGGCTGATCTTCCTCACAAAAATAAAAAACATGGTAACACAAGCATTGTGTTTTCCACTTGCCAATATTCCATTTTCAAATATTTGACTATTTATTCTGTACCAATGTTTACGTTTTAGTTCATGACCTTACAGGACTACTCATGAGCATTAATAGTAGATCCTGTTTTCCCACAAGCAGCTTGCTAAACACGCAAAATTCATCAGACCTGGTAGCAGTTCTATGAAACCAAGCGAACTCAACACAATAGATTTCAGGTGTGATATAAATCAAATTTTACTTCATCTGTCTCCAGGGGTGGGAGCCTGGCAGAGTTCTAATCATATACATATTTAAATTTGTAATCAGACTCTTTGGGAGGACAGGCTGTTGTGTTTACCATGAGCTTACCGCTAAGGTTTCTGGGGACTGAGGATAGTCGGTTGTAAATCCTGTCATCTTGGTGACTTAATATTTTATATTATCATGATATTAGCATAATTGTGACCTCTGCATTGTAGCATTTTATGTGTTTCCAGTGTAACTTTTGATGCTTTACTAAAGTCAACAAAAATTCCCATTATTCCCTCTTTTAGAGCACATTTGGCATGAAGTATTAAGGTTGATTTAATGTTATTAGTGCTTAAAGTGGTGCAAAATCCATGAATATACACATCCATCTCCCAGTTCACCATAACACCGCCATAAAATGCTAGGAGATGGGTGATAAACATTTCCTCTTCTTTTTTTCTCTTTCCCTAATTTTTCCTGCTGGAGGCTCTGCCTCTATCCCGAGGGCACGCGGGGGTTGCCAGCTTCCCCCACAGATCAATCGCCAGGGCTTCCACATGTCCAAAGAATAACCCAACGGGAGAGCCTGGCTCAGCTGCAAGCCTCATTAAAACTATTCTCAAAGTAACAGGAAGGTTTGGGGAGCGTTCTACTTGGACCAGATTCTGCATATTTTCCAAGATAATAACCAGAGAAGAAGCATTAGAGGACACAGACCCTTTTATTTGTGATTTTGGCAAGTTACAAAAAATAGTGAAGCAAAGCTAACTATTTCAAAGGATGTCCAATGGCAAAGTCTTGTTTAAAATTCTTAGTGAAAAATTATTACTATGGTAAAACTACCGAGGCTTGAAGGATAAGTGAACTTGGAGAGAGTAAGAAGCTCAGATTTGCCAGCTTCTGGACGCAAAATGTTTAATCAGAATAAGCAGGGAAATGAAAACTCAGTATTACCCTCCCTCAGGGGTCCCAAATGTTCCATAAGCTATTTATGTGACTGTGAGTGAGTGTGTGTGTTGTGTGTGGTACATGATTAAGTTACCCCTATTCAGAGTTACGGATGGGCAGCGAGAGCAGAGTTAACATCGACACACAGAGATCCCATGTTGAGTTTTCCCATGGGTCCCTGCATTATATCCTCTTGGGATGTTTTCAGCGACAATGCGGGAAGATGGGCCTTTACCACAGTAATCTAATCTTTCTATAATTAAGGAGGGAGAAATTGAAACGGTTCAAGAGAAGCAACCTCTCCCACCCTCCAAAAAAACATGAAAGGCGAATAGCATCTAGAAAAAAAGAGAAAGAAGTTAATGTTAATAAAAGCAGAGAGAAACAAAAGGGTGATTTTATAATTGCATTTGTGTATTTGAAATATTTTTATGAAAAGGGTATTGACAGACTCTTTTCCATCTCCGAGGAAGACAAAGCAAGATTCATGCAATAATGGAAGAAGAGTCATTTGAATGAGAGATGAAGAAATCCGTGACTCTTAAATTTTCAAAAAGAAACAATCTTTGAAATAGGCTGCCTTTTAAAATGCTATTCTCTGTCAAGCACTGTCATCTCTGAGCAGTTTCCAAAAGTCGGTAAAGAGGACAAAATGACTAAAGCAAAACAAAAATGGAGAACAGGCCAACCACTGTACTACATACATGATGTGGTTCCCATGTCACTGAAATAAATGTCCCACGGGCAAAGGGACTAGGAGGAAAAGTCAAGCAAATAGGCAAGATCGGAATCCTTAAATAATGAAGTTCGGGTCTTTGCCCATTTCCCGCATTTCATATTGATGAAATAGAAATATAACTGCCCAAAAGAAAGATGGATTTGGAAAGAGAAAATGAATAAAAAATACTCATAAATGTTTAAATTGCATAATACCAAACTGACAATGGAGGGGTATATTTTTTCCATTAAGTAGTGTTCAAGTATGATCAAAGTTGTGTTGGAATACCGACATTCAGAGATGGAAGATTAATATTTATTTGCTACCACTTCTTATTCTAATGATAACTCTCTACTTAATTGGCCTAGTTAATTTATGAAATCAAATCTAGATCAGTGAAATTGACAAGTAGTCATTGAGGAAAGGATATTACAGTTTAAAAGCATGAAGGATAGCAGTATAAATGATATATGTTATGCTATTAAGCAAGTCACTATAAAGTGAATTACAATGAGCATAAAAGGAATGTATTTTACTGTGTCAAAAACACATTTTTATGCAATGTGCAAACTTTATGTTGAATGGTCAATCTCAACAAACTGATTTCTCTTTCTGAAAGCCCATATCTATATTTGGATAAAAATCAATAACATCAGAAAGGAAGTAAAGTGTACATGGGACATGGTGCTAAGGAAAATCATTACTACATTTTCAGATTTCAGAATTTTAACAGTTCATTCTTCTGCCCCTTTTAGAAGTCTTTAAGGCATGTCTTAGCTTTCACTGGGGAAAGTATAACCATGGCTTCTAGTAAACCATTTAGTTGCCCATCAAATGGGACAGGAAGCTTAGAGTGAGCATGGCTATGGTGCTTCTTTGGAGGGCAGAGAAGCCAGCTAGGCAGGTGGCAAAATTTATTTCACTCTGGCCCACGCCCCCTCTTGTGGCTGAATGCCAGGGTGAAGCGACACAAGGAGAAATTGCTTCCCTCTCAGTGGCGACCATTTTCTCTCCCCTTCACAAAGGCCCACTGCATTTCCTCTGGCAAATCAGTTTACCTTTACCCTCAACATTCCTAACCAGACTGGGAATACTTCAAAGAAAGAATTCCTCACCAAAACATACAGGGATGATCTGATGAAAAACAGAGGAACATAACTGATTTCCTGAACTGATATCAGCGAAAGATCAGTTTTGAAAATTAAGCATCTTTTATGTCTTAGTTTTACCCAGTCCTACTCAAGTTTTAGACACACAAAAAGTTAAAGTAGGTAAAAATCTAGCATCAATATGCTTTGCACATAGCACTCAACAGATATTCACAGAGTTAATCCCTCAAAATCAGGCCTATGATTTTTTATCCCAAAAAATGCATCAAATTTGTTTTATTCTAATTCTCTTTAATGTGCATTATTTACCACATCAATAAGTATATCAAGTATCCAAACACAAGTGAGGGGCAAAGTCTTTTATATAGTCAATGTCATTATTCTTAAAACTTCATCATGTGATCATCAAGTGCCATTAACTATGAATATTCTCCAAAATTCAATCTAAGAGCTTTTCTTTTCTTCATTTCATTTGTTGAGAGCTTATCATGTTAGATCATAACTTCTATGTTGATGACTTAATATATCCGGAACTGATTTTCTTTCTGACTATACTGCTTTTAAAAGATTCATTTAAGGCTGGGGGTGGGAGTATATATCAGCTTTCAAATCAATTCCCAGCTCTCCAGCTCCCAGGTGACATTACAGTGAGTAAACTACTTAATCTCTCTGAGACTCAGTTTCCTCATCTATAAAATGGGAACAATAAAAATTCCCTTTCACTTGTTGATAGTTTAAATGTACTGAAAATATGTTAAGTACAAGTTAGCACAAGGCCTTGCACATCATAAATGATTAATAAAAGTTATCTCATTTTATTTTTATTAAATTATTGATACAAGAATTCACCATAGTTACCTAAAGCAGAAACTTGGGCATCATATATTTTCTTTTCTTTTCTTCACTCCCCACATTATCAAGTTTTGCTAGTTTAACTCCCTAAATCATTCTCAAACTTACACTCTTCTCTTCATCCTTCCTCTCTTGTCTTGAGTCATAGTAACAACCCTCATCCTTTCACTCTTTACAAAACACTCAAAAAGTTAACTCTTTTTTTTTCTCATTCAAAAGCAATACATTTTCATTGTAAAAAAAATCAAAGACTAAAGACGTGTAAAATTTAAGGTGATTGTCTCCTGTAATTGTACTCCCCAGGAAGAAAACAACTTTAAACAGTTTTCTGTATATTCTTTCCATTTTTTCTATGCATACACTAACACACGTTTGCTATGTTTATGTATGCAGTTCCCTTGAACTGAATACACTGTAGTTATCCTTCCTTATCAGTATAATTTAGATATCCTCATTATAATAATTATGTAGTATTTCATTTTATAAGCTTATGGTCAAACTTTTAATCAGTTTATTAATTCTTACAAAAATTACTCCTACAAGCCTCCTAAAACTCTTTTCCCCCTTAATTCTACATTCTATGAAGCAAACAGAATAATCTATGTAAAATACAAGTTTGATTCTAGTGTTACTGCTTAACATCCTTCATTGATTGCCATTGCAGTGGAGAAAGTTCAAGTTGCCTAAGATGGGGTACACGGTCTTCAGTGATCTCATCCCTGCCTTTCTCTCCAGCATCATACCACTTGCCTTCTCTGCCTTAATCTTTTGCTTGTAGTCCCTTGAATAGTACTACATGTCATCTTGTCTCCAATTTCTAGAATAGCTTCCCCCTCCCCTCTGTTCTAGAACAAGGGTTATCTGACTTTTTGTAATGGACCAGGTAGTAATTAGAGGCTTTGTGGGTCATATGGTCCCTGTCACATCTACTTAACTCTGCAGTTGTAGTGCTAAAGCAGACATAGACAATATGTAAATGAATAAACATGGCCATGATTCCAATAAAACTTTATTTACAAAAACAGGCAGCAGGCTAGATTTGACACCTCTTGTTCTAGACAAGTTTTCAGTTCAGGTGACATCCCTTCCAGAGAACCTAGCTTAATACTTCTATTTCCATCCCTGTTCACTCAATGCATGAACACATTGCCCTATAAAACTATCAGTGTATGTGTTTGTTTCTTTCAACAGACTAATAGCTACTTGAGGGCAGGAATCGTGTTTCCTTCATCTTTGTGTCTCCAGCACTTATATGCATAACACTTAATAAGTATACAAAAATATTCATTAAAATAAATAAATTAGTGTCTCCAAAATTATTTTTTAATTATTACTTCTCTCTTCAGAAAACATTCCAATTAGGTGATTTACACACTATAAAAGCTAATTAAGTTCATCAACTTTTTTCCTCCAGTATTTCTTAACCAGCAGTTGCATCAGAATCATCTGGAGGGATTTGGAACACTGACAGTACTTCTCATTGAGATTAGGATTCAGAGGTCTGGATGAGGCCTTGCATCTCTCTGTTTTACATGCCCACCAGATTCAGTCAACCAATCTTCAAGTCCCCCTTACCAACGTGGCACGCCCAGGCCAGCCCTCCTCAGAGCTGTGTCTTCTAAACATCCTACTGGCCTTCCCAATACGCAGCCTCCTCATTCCTGTGCTTTTCACCCAAGAGGGAAAAAATGACCTTCCTCAAACACCTGCAAGCCTGTCTGAAACCTACAGGTCTCTGCAAAATCCCTCTGAGTGTGTCGTAATACTCGTCACTTCCACCTTACTCCCATATTTTAATTTCTGACCACAGATACTCTACAAAGGTCAAGCAAACACAGGTATTGGTCCCTTCCAGGGATTTTTTTTGTTTAGGTCCACCACTCTTTGATTGAGTTTAAGCCTTTTACTCTTTTTAAATGGTTTCCATCTTTATTCTATCTGTACATTTTATTATAAGCCTTTTCAAATCATCTTGGAAAGTGCAATGATGGAATCATATTAATAATAAATGCCTTCATCTTTTTTTGCCTTTGCACATATCCTTTGAGTTATAATCCACCCTGCACCCCACCCTGCACACACACACACGGCCAAACCTGCTTTTGCACAGGTTTCTCTGAGTAAAAGGCAGAGTCGCTCAGGACACAAACCTGACAATCATCCTTGACCCCATCAGTCAGCAAATCCTATAGGCTTGACTTTAACTTACCTAATCTGATCATTTCTGACCACCTCCACTGCAACCACCTGGTCCAGGGAACCGCCATCCCAAGCCCAGAAGATCACAATAGCTTCCTTGTCGATTTCCATCCTATTCTCAACAGTCTATCAACACAATCACAGCTAGAGGCATTTTTTAAATAATGACTTTATTGAGATATAATTCACATTAGAGGTATTCTTTTAAAACCTAAGTCAAATCATGCCACTCAAAGCCTCTGATGGTTCCCCAAGTCTCTCAGAATAAAAACAAAATTCCTCTAAGGAATTCCTCTAAGAAAACTAACCCTCTGAGGCCCTCAATATCCTGCAAAACCCTTTTCTCTCTCAGACTGGATCTCTTCCTCTTCCTCACACCTCTGCACCACACTCCTTTGTCTGGACAGCTCTTCTCCCAGGTACCGGCATGACAGCTCCCTCCCTTTCTCAGGTCTTTGCTCTAATGTGTCACTTTCACAGTGAGCCCAACCCTCAGGAACAATTTGTCTTTGCCATCACCTCCAGCCTCAGCACTTCCCAGCCCCCTTTTCCTCCACAGCACTTTTAATTATTTGACATACATCTATTTTACTTGTTTGTTCTCTCCTCCCACTAGAATGTAAGATCCATGAAGACAGAAATTTTTGTGCCCTTCTGTAAGAACAATCACTGGAACATAATAGGTACCAAATAAATATCTGTTGAATGAATAACTAAACAACTCTTTAAATTTCCTCCTCCCGTGTTATGTCTTACAACCTTACTCAAACCTCTTATTGGTAATTTCCCCTTTAACTCTATTAGAAAAAAAAATCATTTGACAACTTCATTCCTACCTACCTACCTACCCAACTTCTTTTAGGGATGTTGGTATCAACTACTCTCTTTTTTCATTTATATAACATGTTATCAAAGACATTTACAATTAATAGTAATCTTAGAAATGTATCTTGTCCATTTCCATCATGTTACACATCAAGGGGAGACAATGAGCAGCAGAGCCAGGCAAGAAGGAGTCATTAGACTCCTAAGTCCCATTCCAATGCTTGCTCCTCTGAACCACACTGATGCATCTATTACATCTTCAGAGTGAGAACAGCTATGTGCTTTCTGTCTGCTGTGGCCTAAAACAAGGGAGATCTGGCTTTCTACCTACGCATTGGTCAGACAGAATGACTTAATACTTAAAATCACAAGGTTGGCAAAAAGAGAGGTAAACAAGAAGTACAGTTTCAGGATTACTGCCCCAGCTCCTGCAGCTAGTGTGACTTGCCTCTCAGGTCCCCATATGAAAAATGGAGATAACAATGATTCTGCCCAGCTTACAGATTGGCTGTGAGCACCAAAAGTGATAAAAGGTGTGAAAGCATTTTGGAATTCATAAAGCACTGTGCAAGCATAAGTTTGTTATTAACCCTGAACAACTATCTAACACGCACAGTGCTTTTGTTGTGAAAAAGACTGGAGGACAGTATAGAATCGGCTAAGTGCAAATTTATCACGTAACTGGAGAAACTGCTCAAAGTCATGTGGTAGGTTGTTAGTATCCTCTTATATAAAGAGAACAACATTCTAATTTTTTTTTTCATGTATTCCACAAACCCTGCATTAGCTTTTAAGTTTCTCAAGGTTGGGGTCCAACTTGTACTCAGGCTGGATTCTCAGTAAATAGAATTTCTCTGAAATGTTGCCATCTTTCTCAACATGTGTCTGGTTAACTTTACTTAGAGTCTACAGGGAAGGAACTTCATAAAAGTTCATTTCCATTGTTCTTATGTTAAATAATGAAAAAAAAATCCAACATAGCTCTTTGATAGAAACTGGAATGTTAACATCTGGTATAAGATCCTTTGGCAACTGCTAAAGATGTGATCAGCCTAAATGAGGCATCTTACATATGTTTGGGGAATTCCTACCTCTAAAGATTTTTACTATGAAGTAGGCACAAGGCTAGAATTAACTTTGGAAGGCTTTTTCCTTCCTTCCTTGGGTATCTCTATCTGATATGAGAGTTGGATTCTTGGCAAAACTTGATTCTTTAAACAGTTATTTCTGTTAAGCCTATGGTTCAATAGGTTCCTATTCTTAAAGCAATGAGATTTGGTCCAGTGAAACATTTCTTTCATATTGATAGTTTCATATTAAGCATATAGATATGCTTAATAAAACATAAGTCATGGAATATTGTTTTCCAAAGATGGCTACACCAATATATCCATACCACATGCCTGTTTCATACCATGTAAGAAACAAAAAAAACAAAGTGGTGTTGACATCCCTCCATCAAGAGGTATGATCTATGTTACCTCTCCTTGAACCTGGGCAGAATTTTGTGAAAGCTACAACCAAAGAGTATAGTGGAAGTGATACCACATGACTTCTGAGATTGGTTACTCCACTGGGTTCTCTTTCTCTTGGGACCCTGACCCTTGGAACTTCGCCACCAGGCTGTAAAGAAGCCAGGCAGTCCCATGGAAAGACGAGAGCTAGATGTTCCAGCCAAAGTTCTAGATGAGATCTCAGCTGATGGGCAGCATCAACCATCAGAACTGTGTGGAAGTGTGCCTGCAGATGATTCCAGGCTCAAGCCTTTGAGCTGCCCAACTGATGCCAGGTGAAGCAGAGAAAAGCTATCCCCACCAAATGCTGCCTAAATCGCAGATTCATGAGCAAAATAAATGGTGTAGTTTCAATCGCTAAGTTTGGGGGTAGTTTTTTTTATGCAGCAATAATCAGAACACATATCTTCTGACTTTCACATTATGCATTTACATTGCTCAGTTAGAAGTCTAAAGCCTGCTTACTAAGCAAAGGTCAAATTAATGACAAGAGAGTGTTTAAGAGCAGGAATGAAAACACTGCACTCAATGGCGTCTCTTAAAAATTCTGTTGAAAATCCCAGGTAATTGCAAGGATCTGCACTATGAAAAAGAAGCTTTTTTTCCCTAAACCTTACTCTAGAAAAACTAGATCTCATTAACACATATAAGGCATTGAGGTCAGAAAGCCATGCTGACTTGGTATTTGCTTTAAATAACTACCCACAACATCATGGCTGATCTCCAGTATTTCCATACTAGTTGCAAGATCCTGAGTAAGTTGCATACCCCTTTGTGCCTCAGCTTTTTCACTCGTAAAATGAATATAATTGTACCTACCTCACAGAGTTGCCACAAGAATTGAATGAGTTAACATCTATAAAGTACTCTATGACCAGCACATAGAGTTATGTGTTTTTTTGTTTTTTAAACTTCCTCTCTACTGATAATGGCTATGGATGGAAAAGCACTTGGTGGTTCACTTCTATCCTGTATCTGTTATATTTCTCAAGACAAATTTTCAAAAGGTTTATACATTTGTTTGTTCTGTCCTCATCCCTTGACTCGGGAGCAAAGTCTGAAATGGATTGATGCTTTCCAAAACAGACTTTCAGAAAATGTTTTTAATTAGTACAAGGAAATCATCAGTAATGAAGATGGATGGAAATACTATGCTTCCCTTGGAATGTTCTAACTTACAAGAACTGTAGGAAATAATAGTTTCATTGCTTGATTATCAAATCCTACATAACATATCTTCAGATTCAGGCTTCTAGAGTCCAAGTAGGTCTTAACTGTGGCCCAGAGGCCCAGAATTCAAGCTGAATGAAAAGTTTCACCAGAATGCATTCAATACAAAGCAGGACTCTCTTTAAAGAATTTTAAAAAGTGTGACACGATATGTTTTGCTCTAATTCTTGCTGGATAACAACTGCATTGCTGAATCAATGCTCGATGGGGCTGATGATGTTAATACAGATTATGATTCCATGGGGAGGATAAGGATGAGGGGAAAAAATGACAATTATTCTTGTAATAAGGCAAGACCTTGTCTCATGACAGGCAATACTTGGTGAAAATGCTCTCAAAATTGGGTCCAGACAGAGAGAATATGAATTAAACCTGCACAGCAGTTTTCTGAATCTCTGGAATTAGTGCCTTCATTAATATTTTAAAAATAATTCTCTTAGATTGATGCACATAGAGCAGCATCCACAAGGCAGGTCCATATTTTACAGGGGGAAGAAAAGAGACCTTCAGAAAAACAAACGTACTTATTTACTTGTTACTTATTTCCACTTTGGCTTTCAAAACAGGAGACAGAACTGTTTGCAAGAAGGGACCAAGTGGCCACACTTTAAAGGTTTCAGTTAACACAGGAAGCTTTGCTTTCATATTTTCTACAGATCTTTATGCAGTTATAAGTTTACATACTCATGTATTTATTAATTCAGCTTTTCTGCCTTTCATGAATAAATTATGCTTAGCTAATTTCCATACGAGCCTGGTGGCCTTCTCTAGGGCTTTAAATCAGAGAGTCTGGTGAAATTTTATGTACATTCAACAGCAGTTTATAGATACATTCAAAAGCATTTGACGTCACCCAAACTGCTTAAAATGCTTCTGGGAGGAAATGATGACAGATGTGTTCACAGACAGGTCATATGTGCACTCTGAGGGCGCAGGGTGGCCTGATCACAGTTCGTCCACTGCTGTTACAATCACTGTTACCATAGTGCTAGTTTAGGGGTTTTGCTCAATTTGAGACTGAAATAATTAAGATGTTTAAGACTCCCATTATCTATCTCTAGTCTAGTTCAAGTCTCTTCTGACGTGCATTTTATTTGCATTGTGAGCATGATGATTTATCACACCTTCTCTTATTCTCTGGGGAAAAATCAGAGCCAACAATGGCAACTTTGAGACATTCTGACTTTTGCTGAACACAGAAAATCATTAGTTTTAAATCTAAGGGCTCCTTATTGATTGAGGCCTCGCTGCCATGCGCACACACTCCACACCACTTCTATTAACTAAGTCACTGCCGTGGCACACGGAGGGCATCAGGCCCTGCTGAGACAATGCCAAACTAGCTGGGGGAGGGAAACTTCAGCTACATTTCTAGGTATTTTGCTCACCTAAGTACAAAGCAATTATACACGGGAAACACAGATGTTTTCAGGCTTTTTTCTTTTCTTTCAGTTGCTCCAAGCCAAGTAGCTAGAACTTTGTGTCTAAAGTGAATTCCACAACAGCTTGAGTAGAAAATGAATCCCGGGGGCCGGCCCCGTGGTGCAGCGGTTAAGTGCGTGCGCTCCGCTGCCGCAGCCCGGGGTTTGCAGGTTCGGATCCCAGGCGCACACTGATGCACCGCTTGCTAAGTCATGCTGTTGCGGCGTCCCATATAAAATAGAGGAAGACGGGCACAGATGTTAGCCCAGGGCCAATCTTCCTCAAGAAAAAAGGGGAGGACTGGCGTCAGATGTCAGCTCAGGGCTAGTCCTCCTTGAAAAAAAAAAAAAAAAAATGAATCCCATGATTTTCTCTTCGAGTGTGTGGTAGTTTAACCTTTAAGTGATTATCAGCAGGATCTCAATTCTAATTAAAACTAGATTGTTTTCCATCTACTTTTCCACAAAGAGAGAAAGTTAGCTCTTCTGTCAATTTACACACTCTTAACGACGTCTTCTGTTTATACATATAAAAAATGAAAAGACATTTTTGACATGGTGTACGTGTTGAGTTCAAATGCAGAAGAATCTGAGCTTCAAAATCCAGAGTCTTTTCTTCCTTAAATTCCATTTTAGGAAATTTGGGTACTAAGTGTGTGCATACATTCCAGCCTGCACACACGCCCGAGGGGCAGCCCACTCTCACATTAAAGTGGTCCTGGTTTGAGGGTCAATTCTGAGTCAGGCAGCAATTTTATGAGCACTAGGATTATTTCAACTCACAGATAGACTTAGTAAAAGAGAACCAATAAATAAGAACTTCAATTCACAAACATATTACAGACATAAAACTTTCAGCCTAACTTTCTTTTATCAATGCCCTCAAGGAGGATAAACAACGTCTTCAGCATTCCTATGTCTTCCGTGAAGGCATACAGTTGCTAGATGAACAACAGTAACAATGTTAATAATATTTTCTTGATAAGCAAATTGGTGACTACTACTACTATGTGAATATCTGTTAGGACGTTTAAAAAGCTTCTTGCTGATCATCATCTGCTTTTTCTGGTGTTTGTGTTTATCTATTCTAAAAATCTAGAATTTGAGGCTCTCCTTAGGAAAGGCAGGGGTCTCCAGTGGATTGATCCTGGCTTTGGTGTTCAAACAGACCTAGTTCCTAATCCAGACTCCACCATGTTTCAAACCCTTGAGGTCGGGCCCATGGTCCATCTCTTGCTTCTCCAAACAGCGTCATCTTCTGGCCCTCACAGTCTAACACTTCTGGTCTATCAGTGTCTTGTGTCTCCTCTGGAAGCCCCCGGAGCACGCTCATCCTACTGCTATGCTTTTTGCTCCTGCTCCACCTCTCTCCCCACCTGCCATGCATTTCGATTTGACCCATTCTTCTAGGGAAGCTCATGTGCCAACTGCTCAGACACTCCTTTTTCAAAACTGCTATTTTACTTATTGTGACACCACACAATTTAGCATTTTATTATCTATGATATATCTATTTGGTCCTATGTCATTCCACAAATGATTTGAGGCTAAACTAAGAACACATACATCTGAATAATGATAAAATTAGTATACACTACATATTATATAGAATTAAAACAAGAGAAAATATAAATAAATAGAATATCAAAGATACGTTTTATTGAAAAAAAAAAAAGAGGGCCGGCCCCATGGCTTAGCGGTTAAGTGCGCGCGCTCCGCTGCTGGCGGCCCGGGTTCGGATCCCGGGATCGCACCGATGCACCGCTTCTCCGGCCATGCTGAGGCCGCGTCCCACATACAGCAAGTAGAAGGATGTGCAGCTGTGACAGACAACTATCTACTGGGGCTTTGGGGGAAAAATAAATAAATAAAATCTTTAAAAAAAAAAAAAAAGAAAAAAAAAAGAGCACAATGGCCATTTTCTAGTTTAGTGTCTAGAGGTTAAGCCTATTATATCCTATAGCTCCCCCACTTACAGGCCATACAATCTTGAAAAATTTATGTAACTTTCCTAAGCTTCAGTTTCTCATTTGTAAAATGAGGATGGTAACAATAGATTTTTTGGTGAGAATTAACTAAGATAATAAATGTAGAGTTCTTTAAAAAGTACCTGGCACATAGTATGTGCCCCAAAAAGCTAATAACAACAATTATAGACAACATAATTAAATAAATACATATTTATTTAATGTTTTTAGTTATCTGTGTGCATGTGACCAGTCTCTTTCCCTATGCAAACTTTTTTAAGACAGTATCCATATTTAAAACTTTTTCACTCTAGTGAGTATAATGGGCACTTAATAACTTCTTAAGCAAGGTGAAATAAAATTGCTTAATTTATCGGGCTGACAGAATTCAAGCTTTCATTTGCGTGTTTATTCATTCAACAATATTTACTGAGCATCTATTACATGCAAAGCAGAAAAACTTTCCCTCAGAAAACCAAAACTGATAGTCCCCGCCGCTATGGATTCAAAAATAGAAGTGCAAGTGGATATCATAAATACATAATTTGTTTGATCATTGATCATTCAAGTGAAAAGAATCTTTGGAGAGTTTAATAGTGTGTGATTAAGGGCAGCACATACACACATTAGATGTATCAGAGCAGGATCCTTTATCATTTCTACAGTGAACGGCAGGACAGAAGTAACAACAGCACAAAGATGATGATGAGGGAACTAATAACGATGATAACAGCTAACATTAGTTGAGTGCTTACTATGTGCCACGCCCCTTGATCATAGGCATGGTGGTTGAGGCAACTACAGAAGCTGCCAGACAAGCCCTGCCCTGGCCATCCAGGACCAGGCAATTATCTGAACAAAAGCTTTGCGCTTGGCATCACACAGGAAGGTGCAAACAGCTCCCGGCTCCTCTCCAAATGGAGCCCACGACCATAAATCAAAGAACAATCGCATGCACGGCCGGCGAGGAAGGACAGCATGCTCTGCACAACTTGTGTCACAGCTGCATCCACGAGCGGTAAATATTATGGGAACAAATGACTACCAGCTTCATCTTCATTCTGCAAGCCCACAGGAAGCAGAGGGATCTATCTTAAACTGAATTTGGAAAAATTAGGAGGGACAGATCTCTCAAAAAACTTCATAGAGAAGCCAGGGCTTTAGGCTCTCTGCTGTGAGCTGGCCGTATCATCCACGCTTTGGCATTCATTCAGAAGGCAGGACCTCAGACACTCACCGTATCGCCCGGAGCGAGCTATTTCAACAACAGACTACTGTAATGAACTTGGCCAGTGCAGCCCTTCCCGTTACCATGGGTTAAGGTCGATTCATTTCAGCTATAAAAATAAAAAAATTAACAACAATAATAATGAACCTTTTATATACATGCTGGCCTCACTAGAGAGTCCCACATAGACTACAAAACTGGGGGTCACCATGTAGATTTGTGGCACTACTCAGGGGACTGCAGAGTCCAAAAAGCAATGAATGCATTAAGTGAATCCATAACTGCAGTTTCCTCAAGTATGACAGATATAATATCCCTCATTTTACCTAACTGTTTTGGGATATCATGTGTGAATGAGCACAATGGAAGAGAAAAAAAAAATAGGCTTATACAAACTGCGAGCAAGGACTGCAGCTTTTTACGGGCTCTGGTTCACCTCTTGAGAAGGAGGAGGGCACGTCCAGCAGTGACCTTCCGGCTGGGGCACACATCGGGGATACGTCATGCCAAGAATCCAACAAGAAACTTCCCTCGCTCTTCAACCAAGGACAGGCCACATGCTGCCGAAACCTATCATCTCGACTGCAATTGTTTAAATACAGATACCACGACTCTAAATAAAATCCATGGGTCATACACATAAACCAGTTACTGCAACACAAGGGAACTCCCTGATTGAAACATAAGTGATTCCATTGTCAAGTCCTAATTGGGTTGACTTTGGGTAGAAATACTTGAGACAAAAATCTACTGCCAAGGATTACATGACTCCAGGCTTATTTTCTTTGCCTCAGTTTATCCATTAGTAAGATAAGATTAATAATACTGATGATGTCTGAATATTTCAGGGATGTTAGGTTCAGGCGTTGTTTTAGGAAATGCAGAGCATACGGAGCTTTCATGATAGTTATAAACCTTTGAAATCTCCTTATGAGTAGAGCTGTTTAAGTATAAATTATTATTAAAATTATTAGCCTTGAGAATTATAATTACTGCTTCATTATTTTTCTCATTACGCTCATTCTATGGGGGTTTTCTTGTAAATATTCCAAATGAGCTATTGCCTTTATTGTATAATCAATTTAATGTTTGTTGGAAAGCTTTAAAGACACAAAGTGTGACATAAATTTGCAAGATCCAAGGTGAGACAAATACATAATCTCTTTTCCCAGAGAAGTTTTTGTAGGAAAATATCACTAGTTGGATGATGGTTACTTAAAGAGGATTACTTCAGATTTGTTGAATGGCTTTGATTCCTCCATTTGGAGATGGGCTGGCTAAGATGTAATGATCTCACACTAATAGAGACACCTCCAATTCCCATCAGAAGCTGCTGGCCTTAAAAGGGCTAAGGTATAGCCCCCTTTTACTTCCTTTCTAAGCCACTGTCCATTGTCATATTTCTTATAAAATTCCTCAGTCTGCCTCAAAGGACACAATAGGAAATACAGAAAGATGATGAAATCATTGACTCTCAGAATGTTAAAACTAGAATAATAAGAATTACCTTACACTCTGCCAGGCATTTTCTATAATGGGTTACATGCAAGATCTGATATAATCCTTATACCAGTTCAGTAAGATAGTCAATAGTATTATCCCCATTTTACAAACAAGGAAATGGAAATTCAGAGACTGAGCAACTGATCACGCTGCTGGTAGTGTGTGGAGCTAGGATTCAAATCCAGAGCATACACGCAGGACCGTTATGAGTTCAAACATCAGCTCCCGCTAAAGTCTTCCTGGTGCCCTATGCTAGAAGGTCCCTGTGACAATTCAGGATAGAACAATTCAACCTCACTTCATGAGTGGTTTAAAAAGTGGTAGCTTATTTCTCACTCAGCTCATGTCCATCATGGGTCACTGGGGACTCTGCTCTGAGCGCTCCTTCCTCCAGGGCTCAGGCTGCAGAGCAGCCACCACTCTGTCACGGAAGAGGGAGGGAGAACTTCCAAGGGTCTTGTGATTGAATGTGTCAGCCTGAGTGAAATATGTCATTTCTTTCTTTTTTTTTTTTTTTGAGGAAGATTGGCCCTGTGCTAACATCTGTTGCCAATCTTCCTCTTTCTCTTTTTTCTTCCCAAAGCCTCAGTACATAGTTGTGTATCACAGTTGTAGAGTTGTAGCTCTTCTATGTGGGACACTGCCTCAGCATGGCTTGATGAGCAGTGAGTAGGTCTGCGCCCAGGATCCCAACCAGTGAACCCCGGGACACCGAAGCAGAACGTGTGAACTTAACCACTACGCCACCAGGCCGGCCCTAAATATGTCACTTCCACTTGCAGCTCATTGGCTGGAACTAGTTATGTGGTGCCACCTGACCACAAGAGGGCAGGGAATTCAGTTCTTTTTGTGCCCAGAAGAAGAAGCGAGGCAGATGTCTGCAAGCAGCACTAGTGACTCCCATAGTACTGCGGGGATTATCTAGTCCAATATCTTCAGGGTATTGGTAAGGAAAGCATCTAGAAAGGATGTGTAACTTGCCTAATGCTGTCCAGCTAAGCTAACTGGAGACAGAGGAGGGACAAGAGCTCGGGTCTCTTCAGTCCACTAAATTGTCCAACACATCCCCATGTGAACTAATTTCTTGGAATGATTGTTTCCAGTTTACCTAGGGCTCAACCATGAAAAGAACAGAGCTAAAAATAAAGCAAGTAAGAGTCACCACTATTTGTGACTGAAGGGCAGGAAGAGTATCCTTGTAAGGAGCCTCTCCCTTAGGAAGTCTTAGGACACATTCACAACCCTTGGGTTCCACTGAAATCACTATTGTCTCAACTACCCCAGGAACTTGAAACTATTACTGTCCCCATTTTACAGATAATGAAACTGAGAGTCAGATGGGTTAATTCATCTGCCCTAAAAGGAAATAAATGGCAGAGCAGGATGTGAATCAGGAGCTCTGGTCTAAGCCTGCACTAAGCTGTGCGTCCTCCTAGAGGTTGCTTAAGAAGCAGTATCCTACATCCACAACCTCATCACTGGACACTGAGTGCAAGCTCATATTTCAAACTAGAATCTGCCTGTCAGTTAGTATAAACAGGGCAATAGTCTTGCTTAAGGGTAAAAGTCACACAGGGAATACACATCCTAACCAAATTTCACCTCCTCCATGAATCTTCCTTAATGCCCATCAGAGTGTGATTTTTCCCTTAGAACTCAGAATGCCTTTTATGAACATATTTTAAGATGTTTGGCCCATATTGACTATACAGTCATATGCTGCATAACGACGTTTCAGTCAACAATGGATCGAATATACGACAGTGGTCCCATAAGATTAGTATTGCATAGCCTAGGTGTGTAGTAGGCTATACCACCTAGGTTTGTGTAACTACACTCTATGCTGTTCGCACAATGACGAAAATGCCTAATTACTCAGAATGCATCCCTGTCATTAAGTGATGCATGACTATATAGGTGTTAGCTACTAATATCTGATAATAACAATCCTGTAGAATGCTGTAAATAAAAAGACTTTTAAAAATGAAAAACGCCAGGGTAAAACTATTTTATTGAAATAGGCAGAACTGTTACAGAAATAATTTTTATCATTTATCATTTATCATCACCAAAACAGGTTTCTCAGTTGAACTGCCCAGACCTTGAAAAGCATTCAAAATCAGATGAACATCTATTTCTTTTGGCCAGCTCAACACTGAAATTTTTAAAGGTGGGGGAAAGATCAGAAGACAACTTGATCAAGAGCTTATAAAAATTTAGGATATTGTAGAAAAGTTTAGAATTCCAAGAAAGTGGAGGCATATACATTTTAGAGAAAGAGTGATAGCTTTTGGGGGAATAATTACATACCACAGGTGCAAGAGCCAAACATTTACTTTTATAACAGAGTTGCCTAGTTACCATATTTAGAAAATAGTGTAAAATAAAACAGAGAGAAACTTACATTACTTGTTTTAGTGTTACTACACATGCTAATTTTATTTTTATCTGTCATCATTTTGTTTTTCCTGTTGTAATGCAAAGCCAGCCTATCTTGAACTGTGCAATAAGGGTTGCCTTGTAGGGCGGTGCAGTATATAACTCACCCTGCTCAGAGGCAAGTGAGGGTTAAAATCCAGAAATCCCCAAGCTGAACTCCAGCATGAGAGTGCAAAGGGACCATTTAGACTTGGAGTCCTATGAAACCACTTTTATTTCCATTGCCAATGTCACTGATAAGAAAATACAAAACAGTATGCTCCTAACAGTATGCACACAAGTACCCCTCTAACAGGCCTTCTAGTCACTGTGTGGAAGGCCACATCTTTGGTGCTACAGTGAAATCCCTTCAAGAAGAAAGATCACGCAGTCACCTTCTGTATGGTGTTCCATGCATACATTCACTCATTCAGCATACAACTATTGAATGACTACTGTCTACCAAGCACTATGCTGGGAACTAGGCAGAAATCATCTCTAACCTTAAAAAATCTCTAAGCTCTGTCTGCAAGTGTGACAGAATAAACGGATGATTGTAACAAAGACTCATCTGTGGAGGAAAGAAGGTTCTTGGGTGCTCACCGAAAACGGAAGGAGCCTGACTCAGTTGGGGGCAGGAAGGAAACAGAATAAGTTGCATTTAAAGTGAGGGCTATATGATGTTTTCCTTCAACATATGCTGCTAAAAGAGGGGAGGACCAAGTTTGCAAAACAGAAATTATTAACTTTTGGAGACTGCCTTTACAAAACGCTCCTTTGATCTTCCTACCAACACTATGAGATAAAATGATTACTCCTATTTTACTGACGAATCGGAGATTAACTGATTTACCTCAGATTGATCACTAGACGAATCTTAGATTCCAACCAGCTCTTGAACTTAAGAATTTGATATGACATTGATTTTAAGTGCCCATGTAGGAATACTGTTGATGATCTCCACTGAAAGTCCCCAGGATTATGATAATCAATTAAATTTGCAAACTTTCTCATAGATTATGTGAGTCAATAGTAACATTTTACATTTATATAATAATTTACAGTTTTCTTATCCCATGCCTACACCTGCAAAAGAAACTATCATATAACTAGTCAATTTAATCAATAGCCAGGTTAATTTTTTTGCCACTTAATTACTGATTATTATTGAATCAATTGAAATGACTGGTAGATTTCTTTCATATATCACAGAGTATTCAGTTAAAATTTTATACTGGGAAAGGGTTGACAGGATGACTAAAGCTGCTTTTTAAAACCAAATCTCATTTGAAAGCTGTTCAATTTCTGTTTCAGATATGACAATTAACATGTTATTGTTATGTTTCCTTTTTCAAGAATTTAACTGTAATGAAAATAATTTTTGCTAGATTTAGTAAAATTAACCTTTATTCATAGAACTTTACTCACAGAACTTTATGATATTTTTCCCCCGTATGACTTAAATTCTGAATCTCAGACATAGATAGAAAAAATAAATCTGTGCCAACTTTACTAATTACTATCAAAATAAAGAAAATTTAAAGTGATTCAAAATATCAAAAACAGCTTAGATTGTGACATGAAAGAAAGACTGATTATCTCTCCTTAAAATGTTTTTGGAATTTCCTTCAGGATATTTCCACACATTCAAGTCTACATTAAGCAATTAATTTAATTCTAAGCCACTAAAGTTTTAAAAAATGAAATACTACTTGAAGCAAAACTAGAAGTTTTTCTTTAGCAAATGAAAAAAATTGTCCAGGACTTTATTTGCCTAAAAGTAAATGAATAATGAACGAAAACAAATAATTACTTTTGGGGGAAGTGGACGTTGGAGAGAATTCACACAAATATCATCAAAAACTAGTGAAGTAATTTGAACAATTGGGCAGGCCAAGGACGGTCTTACTATAAACATTCAAACTTCCTGGATTAGTTACTCCACAATAGCTATGTCGTTGAAAGTATTTCTAATCATATGCCACAAATAAAGATGAGACAGCTCAACCCATGTGTCTTTGAGAACCTGTCATGGTTTCCATTATGGTATTATTTAGCTCATATTAAATCATACACAAAGACACCAGTGAGATCTTGATTAATACAAGTTTCCTGCAAAGAAGAGGCGTACAGGAGATTGGACTGAGTGCTCTTCTGCTGTAGTAAAGGGAGGCATCAGCTGGGGAGGAGAAACGGCCCAGGCCCACAGATCTTATCAAGGCAGGCCCAGAAAGCAAGCTGGACTCATATGCAATGAGAGCAAGTTTGGACTGAGGGGTATCAGAGGACCCCACCATTTGGAGTTGGGGGAAGTATGTCTGAGACATGGGTATATGGAGACCCTCATATCACTGTGCCTGAAAGGGAAGAAGGAATGGGATTCCCTCCTAAGATATGGTGGAGAAAAAAAGAAGAAATTAATGTCCTCAAATGCATCTACCTAACAAAGATTCTGACCATTAAGTGGGTTCCTGGGAATATATCTTCCTTGGTGGTGGGAGGCATTGCTCCAGCTGTGGCCTTCCTAGTATGCACGGTGGAGGCAGAAGAGAAATAAGCTTTCCAAGCTGAGGACCCTGTACATGTTCACCTAGAAGGTGAAAAACCCAAGCCCAGCTCTTTGAGGTCTCGCAGTAAAGCCTCTTTTCATTCTCTGACACGCATTTTGTGGCTAGCACTACTTCACTCTCAATTCTGTTGTCTGGCACAAAACCACCCAATGGCACAAAAGACCAACACGAGGGTAAAAGAAAATTGCTGAGCTCCAGCATTTCCCTTGTAATCCTTGGAGAACAGTTTAGTATTGAACTTGTATCCAGGAGACAGAACACTTTTTCCTACGTTGAGAGGGAACGACACAACTGGGCATTGTGGTGTGACCTAAATTCACAGATAAATATTTGGACGGCGACTCACCCTTCACCTGGCATTAATCCTTTGCCCTTCAGTTTCAGGAAGACGTGATGCAGCCAGGGAAGACACCTTAAGCCATTATTGCCTCCTGATAGTATAAAAAGCTTTCGTGGGACTGGACCTGATCTCATTATGTTACTTTCATGTTGGCAACTGAGAACAAGGCAGGTGAGGAGGAGGCAATCCTTCCCCAGGGCTTGAGCTGCCTTTTCGGCAAGAAGCTGAGGAGGCTTCTGGCCTCTGCTGATCCGATTTCTGCAGCCCAAACTCAAACTTAACCGCCGTTCCAGTTTTTATGTTTGTGGTCTTTCAAAGGCACAGTAGCACAGGGAAGCCTGAGCTACATACCGGCTCTGCCTTTCTTCTACACCGTGATCGGTAGAGTTGGAAATTCTAGCACTTTCATAAACTCTAATTTATACCAATCACATTACAGCTCAGAACAGTGTAGTCTCAGGCTGTCTAATGTATGAGACGTTATAAAACTTTTCCTGCCTCCTTATTGATCAACAACAATAGCTCTTAAAAACGATTTTCATCAGAAGGGGGATGTACTTCTCTAGGTAGTTGACTACCGGTCTTACTATTTTCTAACGCTATCTTGCCCAGAGAAAAGTAAATGAAAACACTAACCGTTCCTAATTGTCCCAATAGTCTTTTCCTGTTGAAAAGGGCCATCCCCTTTTAAAATTTCATGCATGTTGCTATTCCTCGAATTTTATCATTTGTCAACAAATCAACTACCTGCTTAGCAGCCCTCATGAGGGATTTAAAATAGCCGCCATGAAAATCCTGGGCATTTACTATTTTTATAACAAACTTGATTGTCACCTATGATATTTCAAAGATCACTCCTCATATAGACATCACGCTGGAAATGAGATGCAGGGCCTGCTTTCCATGGAACATTATGCAGAGGCACTCTGACTAATAAATCTTTGTAGCTAATGCATTCCAGATGGAAGCCATGTCTCACAGATTTAACCTTCCTAAACCCTTCCAAAAATTCCTCCCATCAAAGGCTCACCGAATGAGATATGTTTGATTGAAATGGGATCATCAATACATGACAACTAAGTAATAGTACAAATGATTACTGCTTGCAAGAAAATTGCCATATTCCTTCCCGCAAAGACATGGTTTTGGACAACCCACAGGACAAGAAGATGGACCTGATATGTCTTACTGAGTAGTTTAAATGCTTTTTTCTCGAATCTCCATTGCCATTAACACATGCTATTCAGGGAACAGCCATTTCTGTCTCTTTAACTTTCGTACATGTGTAACAAAGGCTGCTAAAAGGAAGGATCAAGACTCTTAGAGGAGCCACTAATTAACACCTTGTTTAATTATGTCACCATGTTCGGCAGTCTACATCATTAGTTTATGTCAGGCAGACACGGTGAAACATCTAAACACCTACATGTAGATCCTTACAGAATCAGTCATGTGCAGTGGCAGGGGCAGTGTCATACAAGACTGTAGCTGTACCTGCAATATTTAGAAACGTTACAAATCACCCCATCACAGGCTGAGCTCATGCAGCCTTCAAGCACTTGGCTTTTTCTTCCAGTAGTTTCTCAAACGCAGGTCAACTTGCAGCACATGGTCTTTTAGATTTTCACGGGGGAAATGAACTTCCTCGAATGATAGGAAATGCCGCATTCTGCTGCCTGTTCTCAGATGTGAACGCTCTGCACCGCAACACCACCTTGTGCGATGAAGATGCAGAGAATCTGCCTGGAAGGTGCCCAATGACAAGTTTTAAATTCATAACTAACTTCTGCTTCTACCCACTCCCCAAATCATCTCAACTTAGGAGATGAAATGCAGTAAAATTTCACTAATTAAGACTGATGAGCAAAGGTCAGACTGAATTAGTGAGGCACGAATACTTTCAAGCTTCACTAATGAATGAATGAGTGAATGAATGCATACAATGCTTTTTTCTTTGTTCTTTCTTTCAACAACTGCATATATGGTAACCTGAATGAACTGTTTGCAAACATTACGGTATATCTTAAAATGGAATACTATTTGCAGCAATTGTCTGGATATAACCGATTACTGTGCTGCTAAATGCATAAAAAACGCGTCTCTCTTTTAACATGCCTGGTGACCCTCTGCATGGCAGAAGCAGCCCCGGGGAGCAGTCCAGAGACCAGGCTCTGCTCCGGCTCTAGACGAACGCTTGAGTGATCTTGAGGCTCTCACTCAGCTTCCAGGATGCCTCCCTTCGGTATCTGGTAAAGGAGCTTTGGCTATAGCTCCATGGGTCTCGTCAACAGGCACACCCATCAGAATCATCTCATCTTTCTTCCAAGAGTTTCTGACTCAGTAGCTCCTGGAGTAGGATCTTGGAATAGGACAGTTGAAAAGAACTCCCCAGCTGATTTCCTGCATCCCCTGTGGAGAAACTAGATTAGATAGACTCTGAGACCCCTTGCACCTCTCAAAAACCATGATTCCACTGAATTTATGCCCATACTTACTTACAAAAATGATTTGACATACATCTAGGAAAAAAAGGTCTGGAATAAAATGCTCAACAATAACCACTAACCCCTATCAAATATCTACTTCACCCCTGGTGCTGTTCTAAGCACAGCTCACAGATTAACATGTTGTACACTCAGAGAAACCCTAGGAGGCTGAATTATGAGTAGAGTCTCATTATTATCCCCATTCTATGGTTGAGCCACAGAAGGTTAAGTAACCACAAAGTTAAAAGCAAATTATTCCCTGATTGGTAAAATTAAGGGTAATATTCATTTTTCCCTTTTGCTTTTCTACATTTTCTAATATTTAAAAAAAAAATTGTATTCCTTGTATGACAAAAAATGTTTAAAGTTTAAAAACAAATTTCACAAAGAAGATTTCATGTAACATACATTCATTGGCACAGTAAATATAGAAAACATAGAACTATGAACCTGTTATTATGTGGGTAAAATGTCAGCCAATTACAAAAGAAGGGTGCATTTTCCAGAAACTTGGCTAAAGGACACAATCGTAACGGAGCATGGAACTTGCTCCCTGGTAGCCTTGGCAAAAAGGGAAAACCTCTGGAGATACAGAGCCACCTTTAGTTAGTAAAAGGAAGCATATCAGATCATCGGGAAGGTTGAACTTTTCCAAAACTCTAAAGTTCAAGAGAAATTTCCATACAGGTCTCCGGGTAAGGAACGCAATTCTGTTATTCCAACACTTTTTAAAAGTAAGTCAACAATGCCAAGGCAAACTTAAGCCCAGCTGGGGTTGAACGATCCCAGCTGGGGCTGAATGATCATAAGATCTGAACGGGCGAAGTCAGCACAAAAGCTCTTTGACTCTATCAGATTGCTGGTCCTATTTCTCTCTTTTTTGTTCCAGAATTCATGGATAACAAATCCAGAATATGCTTTCTGTATAAAAGGCAGATCTTCAGGATCAGGAAAAGCTATTTATAGAACAGTTCTGGTTTCTTTAATCACAGCCCTTAAAAGGTCTTCTAGAATATTGAGGGGGGAGGGGAAACTAAATCCCTTTATAAACCAGAGGACAAGCCTTGCTTGTGAGAGACATGTTCAGAAACAACCCTCAATCACACAGTATAATCATCTTCTTTATGCTCAGGCTCTAAAATTCTTAAGACCCCCAGCCCAAATGTCCTCATCACTTTGATCTGTGGTTGTAATCTTACATTCAAACTCAATCACACGGGGCAATGTCATTTCGCTAGCTTTCAGGCAGGTCTTAACAACAGACCCCTGGCCGAGACAAGCCTGGAGGAGATGAGCACCGCTCACCTCACCAGCAGCGGGGCCTGGTGGGGCAGGCACACCTGAGAGAGGCTGCGAGGGAGCTTGGAGCTGGCCTGGCTCAGGACCAGTGAACCTGGCCCACACGCACGGCTGCAAGAGAGGCAGCAGTCACTGTCACCGATGATCCCCTCATTTACTTGGTGTCCTATAGCAGGGGAAAAAGTCACTCTCCGTTACGTAATTCTTTTTTCCTTTAACAATAAGGAATCATGCTTACTGGAACATAAGAAACAGAGAGAGAGTTTAAACTTGAGTAGGAATACATACACTCCAATTTGTTTTCTTAAAAAGGTCATTGCTACCCTTGGTCCAGCAGATCATCAGGCTCAACATTATGACTTGCTTTCTTTATCAGTCTCGCCACACTCCTTCTTCAAAAAGATTGCAGAAAAAAAGCATTTGTCTACTTTTTGAGGAGCTCTTTTCACATTAGATTAGAAAATTTGGGATTTTTTTTCCACATCGAATCCTATTATTCTCATTAATGGATCCAGTTTGCCTCCGTGATTACAATAATAGCAAGTGGGAGGGCCTAAAAATGCAGCTCCTGCTTCACAGCAACATCAAGCCTGTGGGTTCCACCTGCTGGGAGAACGCCCAGCTCCACCTGAGAGTCGGCGTCCGGGAGCAGGAGTGCTCGAACCACCTCTCGGCTCCTCCCGTGCCTGCACGCACTTGTTCACAAGGCCACTTCAGATTAAACCAATATAGATTTTGGCTCCAGCTTCAGCCAAGTTTTGGGATAAGAGGGCATCAACAATAATATGATGAGACAAAAGGGCTTTTGCAACACATTCTCAACTCTTCTTTTTGTAAGAACAGTAGACTTTAATCTCATTATGAGTTTAATGCAGAGGCTGTTAGCAGACTTGAGCAAAACACAGCACCTGACATAGAAGCCCATACCCTGCCTGTGGATGTAAATGATGCTTGTATGGATACTTCAGCACAGTGTTTTAATGCCAAAGGAAGATTTTACACAAGAGTTAGAGAACTTTGTTATTGAGCTTCTGTTTTTTCCTGTTTATAATTCTGAGCAGCTTTAAGAAGACTTACATTCTTTCTTTATTCCTTCATTTCTCTTTCTATAAAATGGGTACGAGATAATCCACAAAAATAACAGGCCTACGTGAACTACTCTTTCCAAGTGCTGGTAAATCTACAATTAGAAAGTGAAATGAACGTAAAAGAAATCATAATAATAAATCACGTATCTATAGCAGATATCTACTTTTAATATTTATTATCCATGTTAAAACATTTTTTAAACTTATAAAGTGTCTATTATAAAACAGCTTACTCCAATGTATAAAAAAGACCAAGAGAGAAGAGAAAATAAAAGCTAACATTTGCTGAGCACTTAGAATGGGCAAGGCACTTCAGGGCCTTCTCTTATTTCATGCTCAAAAATTCTACACGGTAGGGTCTAGTGTTGTCACTATTTTACAAAAAATGGGACTGAGATCCACAGACGTGGCCAAGGTCACGTGGCTAAGGAATGGAATAAGCTCAAATCTCAACTTTGCTGGGCCTACAGACTTTGAACCTGAGAGCCTACTTTCTTAACCACTCACTACTCTACACCAGTTAACATAGAGGGCAATGAGGAGACATGCAGGGCAAGGAAGGAGACGTGAGTTCTGACACTGTATTAACAGATGATCTTGGGAAAGGAATTTCCCCTTTGTTCTATGAATATTTATCAAGCATGCATTTTTTGTGTGCCAGATGCTGGATGCTGGACGAGGTACTAGAAATCCAGAGATAAAATACATAGTCTTGACTCTCAAGGGGTTCTCAGTCTAGTTGGGGAGATAAATAATTTGACCCACAGCAGTAGAGTAATACTAAACAACTTAAGAGGGTGATAATTTTCAGCTCGTGATAGGAAATGATCAAATATCATTATTTCAAATAAAAAAGGTGTATGACAGCTACAGAGCTCCTAAGGACACAAAGGATAATTGAAAAAAGAGTATCTTGAGTTCGTATTTAGAAAAAAACCCTCTAGTCCAGTAAATACCTTGCAATCATGCCGATCAATAATGCTATCTAACCACATCTAACTGTATGTGAGAATACTTGTAAACAATGGATGGAGAGAGTTGAGTAAAACCAATCAATGAGCAAGTATGTATTGAAAACGTCTCTCTCCCATTTACATAAGTGCAGATTTAGATAAAGAGCAAACAATGACACATCATGGCCAACTCTAATGCACAGTACAACTCAAACTACAAGCAATTTGGTGGCAGTGAAATAAAAACCGCATTTAAGGACAGTTTACATGAAGAAATCAAGTGCCGGAAATTGAATGGGAAAATCTGGAATACAATTATGCTAAATATCATCTAGACCCAGATATTCTTTTTGTCTCATTTCGTGATTAATGCAGGAATTAAAAAAAAAAATAGTTTGGGAGACTATACTCCAAAAGGGCTGATATTGCCAGGTCTAGGATTACAGATCACTTTGCTTTTCTTTGTATTTTCTCTAGTCTAAGTTTTCTGCAATGAACATAGACTGTTTTCCTTTGTTCTTTTAAGATGACTTCAGATGCATCAGTAGAGCCCACCACAAGCACATACTGAGGCCCAGTCTTGCTGCAGAATGGAGAAATGTCACATTAGATGCTAGAACATCAACAATCTATACGTTGCATGAAGAAAAGCATCCCTGAAGAAAAGAGCAGCCAGCTGTCCTTTATATGAAATTCTGGTACTGCCTTTTGGGAGTATATCAAATGAGAACTTGTCTTTGTGATATAATACTTTTAATGGGTGAGCCATTTCGACACTTTACATACTGCCGAGTAAGTTGCTACAGAACTTTCTCATTGTACTCAGCACTGTCTGTGAAGTTAATTTAGGCACCAGAAAACTCAGTTGTTAATTTTCTGACTTGCCTCTGGACTCTTAAATGCTATTGCTCCAATCATAACACGTCGGAACACTTACACAGATTTCAACAATAATATCCACAGCTGGGAATAAATCAAAGCAGTTTTATCACTGATTAAGTGCTATTGAAATATGGTTACAAGACAACATGAAGCAAAGGACAGATTTCACTTGGGAAGATTAAGACGAAGCCTGGGGGGAAAAAGGAGGGGAATCCAAACAAAGTCTATGCAACATTTAAAAAATATATAATTGAGAGTTAGAATGCATTTTTTAGCCATTTCATTCTCAGTTTCCTGTGTGTGTGTTTATGTTATAGAGTGGTTCAACCATATAAGACGAATTTAGGCACAGCTGTTTTTCAAGCTAAAGTGTCTTTATACTAAGACAGGGGTCAGCAAACTTTTTCTGTAAAGGGCCAGAGTATAAATATTGCAGGCTTCGTAGACCATACATTCTCTGTTGCAACTACTCAATTCCGCCATTTTGTGTGAAAGCAGACATGAAGATACATAAAGGAATAAGCATGGCCATGTTACAATAAAAATTTATTTATAAAAAACAGGCAGATGGATGGATTTGGCCCCTGCGATGTAGTTTGCTGACTCCTGTATTAAGATACAGGTTATTCTATCTACCCAGAAAACTCCCCAGTCGAACAAGGTAAGAGTAGAGGATGTAGGGATGGAGTTGGGGACAATATATGGGCTTAAACATCCTCAGTCATCCTAAAACTGAGCCTTATCCTTGGGGTGAACCTGCACCCTGTCCTGATCTTCTCTTTCCTGTGGCCATATTGCAGACAGTGTCAGCCCTACTTGCTGCTTCAGGCCTGGGTAGCGTTGGGGTAGTTAACTCTCCCTGGCACCCCAGGTACTTTATTTTTAAAAATTGTTCCCTTTCTCTTCTTTCTTTCCTCTCCTCCTTTTCTAAGTACCTTTTCAGTTCCACTGATGATTATTTTGGCCACAAATATGTCAAGGTTTCCTCCTTCTAATCAGATCATTTCGGCCATCTTTTGGAGTTGGGTGGCGTCTGTTAAGCCAAGTCTGTCGTGGTGTGGACAGATTTTGGCTTGCTCACTCTGAGGCTGTGCTAACCAAGCCATGCCAAATGCTTAGATGCTGCTATTTTGCAACCACATCTGTGCAGAGGTTTGGAGGTGGGAAAGCAGTTTCCAACAGTGCTTGATCCTTGTCTCAGTAGTTCTTTGACACTTTCATCAAGGATCCAGATGATGGCAGAGAGATGATCCTATTTACAACTACAGATCACCAAAATTTAAGTATAAATGGAATTCCTCCTTGCAAGATCATCTCAAGTTAAAATGATCTTGCCAACTAAGAATAATGGTAGTCAGAAACACAATTAAACTGGTAAGGACAACTGCAGCATTGTATATCAAGAAAGAGCCTACTGCATAAAGTGAGACACAAGATGTACGCCATCAGAACTCAGCACCACTTCTGCTTCTGCTCTCAGCAATCCTTTTACACAGGCTTCACGAGCTTCCTTTCCAATTGGCATTCCAAATCTTCACTGCTCTCTTCAAGATTCCTATTCTATCATTTCCCTGTTCTAGAGAGAGAAAATCAATTTTGAGATAAAATCAGATTTCTTCTTGAAGTATGGAATTCTCTAGGGTTCTGGGTCTTTGATTCTCTTTTCTTCAAACTTTACATATTCTTTGATGGTTTTACCCAAGACCTTGACTTTTGCTATAACCTATACATATCCAGATGGTCTCCAAATTTGTATGTCGAGGCCTCCTAAATTTCAGACTCTAATCAGGTATGTCTCCATCCGTATGTCTTATGGACACTTAAAACTCTTTATCTCCCCTATTAATTAATCATCTTCCCCATCCCCTCCCTAAATTATGCCATCTTCTACATGATTCAACTGTATTAATTTTTACCACCATCTACCCAAGTATTCTGGCCAGACACACCAAGAGTCAGCTTGTCCCCTCCACCACATATATACCTACTCAGTTCTCAAATCCAGTCTCTTCTACTTCCTAAATGTCATTTGAATCTATCTCTTCTCCATTTTCACTGCCTCTACCTTAGTTTCAGGTCCTCACATTTTTCTCTTCCCTCCAAAGTGGTTGCCCTACTTCTGATATCTAAGTCCTCCTTCATATTATAGTCACATTTCTAAATTGAAAAAGTCATTGCCTAGAATAAAATGTTCAAATTACCTAGCATGCCATATGAGGTCTAATATCATCTCATGGTATGTCAATACTTTTCTCCCTACCTCCTACAGACAGGCACACAGACATAGACACACACACACACAGACACAGACACACACGCACACATTCTCGATTCTACCCATGCTTTACAACTTGACAGCTTCCACTGCATGACATACTCTTTTGTGTTTCTGTGCCTTTCCAAAGACATAGAAATTTCTTCTATTTAAAATTCTCTTGCTCATGTGACATCTTACCCATCCATCAAAATGTAGCTTAAAAGCACTCTTCTCTACAAAGACTCTCCAAACCTCTACCACCAAGCTAAGATGGTCCTTTAGACCCCATTATTATGTATATATGCCCATGTGATAGCACTTTGCATACCGGGTTTCTATTATAAGTCTACTTCTCTCTCTGCAGATTGTGAGCTCTATTAGAAAAAGACATCTGCCTTGTTCATAAGTGTATCCCACCATTCAGAATAGCATCTGGTGCATAATGCCATTTGGTAAATATTTGTAAGATGCATTATGCAATGAATGGCTACATGAAAATGTAGTTGTATTAGTTAACGAGCTTACCATAAGCCTAAAACATAGCATTTTACTTCAAGTAAATATAGCATTAGTAAATATTAGGTAGCATGGAAAATATTAGCTTCTCTCTCATTTTTCAGCATTGGTCAGATCATGTGTGAATAAACCTATAGATTTTTGTCCTTAATAATTTAAGTCATAGAAAACATGATTAGGACTTATAAAAATCATAAAGATTTTGGAAAATAAAACCTGCAAGAAATTAGGCAATAGATTAGGATTACTCAGTTGAAAAAAAGAAAAAAAGACCAAAGGTGATTTAATAGAAACTGTTGAGTTGAATCAAGAATTTTCTGCTAAGATTGGTAACTAGTTTTTCCCCATCTTCTCTGAGGGAGGAAAGAGATAAAAACTATCTAGTAAAGAAAGTGAAAGAGTTTGAGGAATATCTATGTATCCTCTACCTTATTAGAAAGGATGAAGCGTTCGTAGAGAAGATGGAAAAAATAATCCAAGATGAAAACTGGAAGAAAAAGATTTAAGTGGGGTTGATGTTGAATCAAATGGAATATCAGAAGATTACAGAATTGAAGCTATCATCAAGGAAAGGAGAAGAGAAAACTAGATTCCACTAAAGCCACCAAGTCCGTAAATGGCGCTGCCTGCTACAGGTGAGTTCAGATCTTCTAAAGAAAGTGTTGCACCCAGGCCCAAAGAGGAGGCACAGGCATCAGCCCAGGGAGGGTTCCTGGTGCAGCCGCCAGAGAAAACGGGCTGGCAGGTCCACTGGTGACTCTTTACTGGCTGTTGGGTTGGTGATTCACCATGGCCAATCAAGAAGTTCATCATTTTTCAAAAGCACACGCCATTAAATCTGCAAACTCATACCCACTACTACTGACTGAAGTGACAATAAGTGATTGTTATCGAAAGTGTCTCAGTTTGCCTCTAGGAGTTATAAAGCTTTGGGCCTGAAACTGGAGGTATTGGTGGAATATTTTCATCATTGAGGTAATGACTTGGTATGAGAAAGCTGGTAGGAAGAAGAGTGCTAACAGATATTTTTGAATTAAAAATATATTTTAAAATCGTGTAACAAGATTATAACTCACTTTTCCGGCTCAAATAGAGGAGCTCTTATAAAGAATAAGAAGTGTGTGTTTGGCAGATCAAGAGAGTTTAAAGGGGAAGTTGGAGGCACATGGCAGAGCTGGGTGAGGCCCAGGTAAAACTCTCTCAGACAGTACTGCAGAATAAAGTGTGTTTGGCAAAGATGAAATGATAACAGAAGATTTGCACCCACTACTTATGGCATTAGGAGTGTACATATACTAATGGGTAGAGTATAGGCAATAAAACAAAATAAACCTGAAATATTAACACAAAGAAGAATAATATAAATTTTAACACACAAGAGTGAGCAGTATATCCTAGTTACACCAGACTCAGTGGGATGTGGCTCATGCATGAAGAATGGCGACAGAGGGCACTATTGATCAAAAGAAATACAACCAATGAATTGGGGAGGAGTAGTAGAGTCTGTTTAGAAGAAACAAAAAAGTAAACAGAATTCTAAAGGAAAAGATAATTCTAGAAGATGGGAACAAATGGAGAGTATTTGGTTTAAGTAAGAGATAACTGAAGTTGCTGTGGGAGAAGATTACACATGCCTGATGGGAGATAAGGAGGATGATTTCCAAAAGCAGATAATCAAACGGGGAAGCAGAATGATAACTCGGTGATGAGAGAACCTTAAGCATTGGTATATCTGTTGGGAGTAGTACTCAGCTAAAAGCAGAGCATCTGATGAATTCCTGCCTTAGAGACAAATCCAACTTTCAAAAGGAAAAGGAAGAAATGCGTTTAGATGTACACTGATTTTCATAGTTATCTTAAATCTCTTTTGAACAAGGTATAAAAATTAGAACATAAAAATTGTAATCTCAGAGTTGAAGGAATCATAAGTGTCATTCAGGCCAACACAAGAACCCCATCTACGCTGACCCTGCCATGTGATGGCCTGACAGTCATTGAAGACTTTCAGTGACACGACTGTCATGAGACTGGTCATATTCAGTCAGTTTAGACTGAGTGGCTTTTATAGTGAGATGAAAATCAGTTCAGTTACAGGTCTTAATTCTAATTCCTCTGAGTATAAGCATTAAAACTAACTCTTCTTCCTCAAGTAAGTCCTTCAAATAGTTGAAGACAGTTTCATGTTCCCTCAAGCTTTCTTTTTCCCAGGCTTAAGCCACATTTGAGTCTGTCACTGTTCACATGTCTTGTTTTGCATGTTTTCACCCCAGCTTGTTTTGTTCTGAACAAAATGAGGGAAGAATATTGATGTGATGTAGACAAGAACTTAGAGAAAAAGCTGTAATATTATGCTCTGGTCATTATTATGAAGAAAGGGTAGGCTGGGTATCCTCAGCTGTATGCCCTGAGTTTTAGGTGCACAGATTCAAAATATGTAATGAATAGCAAGGCATAATCCCATGACTGGAGATTCTAAAATGGAATATTTGTCAAGGAGACTGGGAGATTCTAAAAGAGGAAATACTGCTATAATCTATAATGATCCACATGAAGACGTAAAGAAGAGAAAGACATCAACATAAATGAAAATAGCTGAGCTGATCTGCACTAATATGCTTATTAGTGCAGATATTAAAAGGATATGTACAATGAGGAAGGATATACAGTAAGGAGGATGGGTTAAAAAATGGCATGGAACTAAAATAAAAGTGTCAGAAAGGCTGAAGTCTGGAAAGATCTCGGACTTATAAAAACTTCTAGAGATAGCAAGTAAGTGCTCACACGTATATACACACACACTATATCTGGTATAAGATAATAAATCGGGAAGGGTCAGGACACTTAATTAGCAAGATTATATAATGCTGATTCGCCACAGGGGGGAAAGGAGATAATTACTATTTTTTCTTTCCAGGTTCTCTATCAAGAAGAAAATACAGAAAAAGTTAAACGAAAAAAAAAAAAAAGAATTGTAAAGGATTAAGAGCGTAATTAAAAAAGAATGAAAGACTTGGCATAGTGCGTGTGTTTATGGGTGTACATGCGTGCATACCTATTTATATTAGATATGTATCTATATATACAAATTTCATCTACTTGAATAGAAAAGAATACAAATATAACAAATTAAATATGCTCATGTTTTACCATGTAGGAAAACTATAATCTAAAGATCCAGTACTGTGATTGGTAATCTCAGGAACATTTTATTAAGGATGATGAATGAACATCTATGAAAGAACCCAGTGATCACTGGGAGCCAGCAAGTGTAGACTACAAGTCTTGGGGAATTAACCTGTTTTCCTTTTTTATCAGAACTTCTAGATTTGTAGCCAAACAATTCCTCTAATTATAATTAGAATCATATTTGATGGACTTGAAATTTAGGAAGATTAAGTAGATAAAACACAGTTAAGTGGAATAATAACATTGGTTATTATTTGGTTATTGGTTAACAATAACCAATAACTGAATTCAGTGTTAATTGATGGAAGACTGTTATCCTATAAAGGTCTCTCTTCTACTGGTTTGCTCTGGAATTACCCTGAATCATTCAGTGTTTTTATCAACCTCTTCCTAAAGACATTCCAATATACAGATAAAACGTATTTCAGAAAGAGAACTCACATAAGGATTAAAGCATCAGATTCAAACTTACCTCAATAAGTTAGAACAAGGTTCAAAAAACACTAAACTTAAAGTCAACACAAAAAAAATGCCAAGTCTTAAATGGACGCTAACAAATCATTTCCTTAAGTGCAAGATGGGGAAATCCTTCATTCTTGTGACTGAGATCTGGAGGTCCTAGTTGACCACAAGTTTCAGAAGAGTCAACAAGGAAGTGGCTGGTAAATAGCCAGTGTGATTTTCAAGCTACATTAGAAGTATAATTTTCAGATCGAGGGAATTAGTTCTTCCTCTGGTCTCTGCTCTACTGGGACCACATCAGAATACTGGGTCACTTCAGAGTATGAGGTACTACATTGAGAAATCACAAAAAAAAAAAAATAATAAGGAGAGACTAGGGGAAGAGAGCTCTCAGGAAAAGAGAGATGTTGGTTAAGAAGGTAAAACTGGGATCAAAAAGTGAAAGATATAAAGATGTTTCTGAAAACGAGAATAGTGTAATAATAAGATGGCTGCCCTGGAAAGGAACAAGTTTGCTATCCTTGGAAATATTTGAACAGTGGTCAGGTGACTTTTGTGGAGAACATTTTGAAAGGGATTCTTGCTTTGGAAGGAAATGTTAGATAATCTGAGAAGTTCTCTGAAACTCTAAGATTCTATGCCTTTCTCTTCTATTATGGGCTACTGCTTTGACATTAGAATGTATATTAAATATTGGCCAAAAAAGGTTGGTTTGATAAAGAGTGTTGTAGAAAACTATCCTTGAAATTTCCTATTAGGAAAGGTGATGTATTTAACAATGCTAATTTTTATTTGTACAACAGAAAGTTTACAGAAAATATACACATAACTATATTTTTTTCTAATTCACTCTTAAGCGATTAACAGTGCCAGGAGTGAAACACATAGATATTAAGTAAAAGAAGAACTATCCAACATTATTCCACAATCTTCTGGTCACAGGACAGTTACAGAATCATAGAGCTGAGATGCATCTATTCTGGTCCAAGGGCATAACTTTACTGATGAGAAACCTAAGGACTGAAGGGGTTACATGACTTGCTAAGTTAGTTATTACTGTGGGACACTCGGAAAACATTCTTAACAAATATACAAAAAACGTACGTGTAAAAAAACAACTATTTGTGTTTTTTGAATAGAGCTTCTATATTTCCTATTGCTTAGGGGGGGAAATCATGTTTTTCAAACCATAATGATAAAAAGTAGGCATTGTAACAAATATAGGAGGTGAATTATTAAGTTGTAGAAGATTTGGTGTAAAGTAAATTATTTAGCATTACCCTGAATCATACTTGGTCAATACCTTCTGTGGCACGGAACCCCACTGAAAGCAGTCAGCACTCGTGGGAAGGGGTGTAGTGAATTGCACACGAGAATACACTGCTCTCGTTCTCTACTTGGACTTGAGGACCGGCCTGAGCTGGCCCAGAGGAGCCCCTCCATCTCAGCATCCTCTGTGTATCATCAAGAAAGACAGCATGGTCCAGTGACAGGGACCCTGGATCAAGGTCAGATCTCTTCTCAGTTGTCTCAATTGTAACGTGAAGTGCTGGGAGACTTCAAAGTTTCCATTTAGCTTTAATATTCAGGGCTCTCTCTCCCATCATGGTCTTAAGTTAACTGCCATCTTTCAACCTTTAGCTTGGCATAACCAAGCCTAACTGAGGGTGCAGGGCACAGATCTGGATGTCTGATGCCTTCACTGCTTCTACAAATGGTTAGCGTCGTGAGCCTGAGGAAGGAGCCCAACTGTGAAAAGATCTTTCAGCACAGGAATTCTTAATTACAACACTAAATTAAGCATTCCATTTTTATCTTCTTTCCCAACTGTTGACCACATTGAGGACATTTTTCACTTGGGTTGGTTTCTGACCTATTTTAAACAACTAGCAAATTTAACTTCATTAGAACTGACTAGCTCGTACCTTCTATCACTTACTACTTGGGAATCCCACAGATTTTTACTTTTTCAAATGGTCTGAACTATTATTTGAAGAATGTTAAAAATTTTTTATTACAATTCTCATTTTTCATTACTGTTTCTTCCTTAAGATTTATTGATTGGGCATTGGTATGGCCACAGTTCCAAGTGGAAAATGAACTCTGAGGACTCTATGTCACCTTCGCATCACATGTCAGTACCTCAGTGAAGAAAATGATATCTCAGCCAAGGGAAATGGGACCCATGCCTTTTTCTTCTGTGTTCACCACAATGAATTTTAAGGTATAACCACACATGCAACTGTTTATTTTACCTAGACAAGCTGCATACTTCACCCCCGGAAAGGGTACACAATATCTCAATACACACAAAAGTGAATGTTCCCTTTCTTTCCATAGCTTATGCAGGCACAGCCTTAGTCTCTCTCTTTAGGAGCTTTCTTATCCACCACACAGAATAAATACTATGTACAAATGCCCTATTTACTTCACAAACGCTATAGTAAAAAATGAATCAGAAGAACCTCTTTCTGTAAAATGCTTTGACTTCTTAGAAGAAAAGGTACTATTCTCCTGAGATGATATTATTCATTGCTTTCTTAATTCGGGTAAGTTTGGAAATTGAACTGCAAAAATTTAATTTCTGCATATACTGCATTTTTCCAACTTTAGCACCACAGATCCACGTAGTACTGAAGAAATTCATCAGGAATTCTATCAAGTAGGGATGTTACTGACAGTCCACAACAGGCTAAGATCCATCACTTGTTGGAGGTGCCAAAACAGAAGCAAAAACAAAAGCATTTACTTTAGGTGCAACCACGCCTTTCATTTTGTCTTTGTCATGTATTAGCAAACGTGGAAAATTTTTCCACATCGTGGGAATTAATTTTTTTGTATTTTGTCTTAAAGGTAAAATTGATGGTGAAAGATTATACGTGTATTTATTATCAGCAGTTAGAGGCGGGCTAGCTTAGCGATTCTGAGCATGGATTCTGGATGCCTGTCTCCAAGCTGGTGAAGTCATTGCTAATACAATACCCGAGCTAAGTCATTAATAACACAAGAATCCAGATTGGCAAATGTCCCATTATCATGCAGAAGACTTCTTTTCCTTTTTGAGCAACTCTCCTATAACACTCCAAAACTCCTCTTATCCCCGGCACACCCTTGCAATTTCAGCCTCCACTGCAACATATTACTGTTTAAATAGTGGAAAATCTTGTTATGATGCATGTTTTCTACTCTGCTTCCCCCACTCTACCAGGAAAGGTATGCCTCGGCAATAGCTCCGCCTTCAGTTACATTTCCCTGCCACTTTTAGAGTCTTCTCTTAACTGTAGAGAAACTGCTTACATGCACAGCTTTATTGTACTAAACAATAAAAATGAGATGAGAGCATGATCTATCTCACTATAGAGTGTGTCTCCTTTCTTGTGCTCAGTAACCATCAGGAATTCCACGTGAAATCATATTATCAGTTATATTTTTTATGCTCAGTAACCATCAAGAAATTTCACATGAAATCACATCAGTTATGTTTTTCTAAAATATCAAGACAATTTCTATCTTCATTTGACTGACATACATACATTATTTCCCAAATGTGTTACAGTGTATTTTCAGTACTTCAGTGCCTTCTAGCTTAATTTTCCCCCTTTATCTTCATTATAACATTCCTGGCAAAGTGAAATGTTGCACACTTTAACAACAACTATAAAAAGGCAATGCTGGAAATATATTGGGAAATAAGGGGAGAGAAATAGGCTACATTGAAATCTATGAAGATTTTGGCCAGGGTCTGGCAAATTCTCCTGGTCCATGAACACGTCCTCTTTCCTGCCATATCTGCAGTTGTGACATGGAAGCCTCAAGCTGTGGCCCTTACTTTTGCAAGTCTATGTGAATGTACTGGGGCATAATGTCCAATGTGACTTCAGCTGTGTGGTTGTAAGTATACAAAATATTTGAATCACTGAATAGTTAGGGTCAAAGTCAAATTATGTCACTTTCTCTTCCATTCTTCAACCCAGCTCAACCCCAAAGTGGTTGTCCTTTCAAAAGAAAGGGCTATTTATTCCACTAGTGTAAGGGGCTCTCCCTCTCTTTATCAATCTTGTGGAAAGATTAAAGGCCACTCTACTTGGGAGAGTCAGTTGGATTCCTTGAATACTCTACTGTAGAATCCAGGTGGTAGAAAACTATTAAGTGGATAAAAGCTCAGGGACCAAGAGTTTCAATTATAAGTCACGTCCTTCTTAACCTGACTTTCCCTATGGTCACGGATGTATCAGGTAACTTCTCAGCACTGTTTTCTCTTCCCCAAGCAGGCAAGCTTCAAAAAACTGGTTCTACTCTGCTTTAGGGATCTATATTGAAGATCACTGTGTCTATGAATTTTTAAAACCAACTCCCTGACTAGATTACTGACAAGATCGACTAATTAGAAGACAACACAAAACAAACCAGAAACTGATTATATCTTCTGATATAGCTTTGAATTATAGAAATAAACAAAATCAACAACAACCACCAACCAATCATCGGACTCCCGGGGCTCCTTTGTGCTCCTGATGGACTGTAGCCTCCTGGCTCATAAGCTGTGATCACCATTGGAGGCTGTTACTCTGTGACTGTTTTCCTTCTCATTGGATGACTTTAAACAGCCTTTGAGAAGCCCACTAGGATGCAAAAACTGTAAGGGTAGCATGGGCCATAGGTAGGCTCAAAATGAAAACATCAGAATAGAAAATTAGGGTGTAGCAACTAGAATTTCAATAACGAAGAGTTGTTGTTTTTCCCTAATTAAAAAAGTCAATGTCCTTGGTTTTTCAGATTTCTAACTAGTTGCAAGTTAGTTGAACAGTTTCCCTGTATGCATCTGAATTGTGCCTTCAGAGCCTCAAGGGTCTCTGAACCAAATATACATATTTATTCAGGAAAATTAATTGTTTACACTGATGAAATAGGCTGTAAATTGGATGAAAATATGCAGCAATGCTTGGATATTCAGGGAAATTTAAATACATGCATTGACCTTTCAGTAACATGGATAGAGAATGGTTGGCAGCACTTGAAATGCTGCCTTATAAAAACAGTAGTTTCTTTTCCAGGATCTTAAACACAATGAAAGAAGATGAAGACAATAGATTTGGGCAGAATTTTCAGGGAGGAACTTTTTGTGGTCTTAGTTCATGCTTCTGTGATCCAATACACTGGTGTGCACATGGCACAATCACTCAAAGAAGCAGTTCATATGTCCAAGATGTTCACTTCAAAAGGTATCAAGGTATGTTGAAATATACCATATTTACCCCTTGATCCCTTTAATTAGCTATTATGGATTTTAAAATAATCCATGTCTCTATGGAAGCTCTTACTGAAGCGAATGTGTAAATTTAGTTTGTCCTGCTTACAGAGGTAATAGTTGCATGCACCTACTAGTCAATAAAGGACTTGTGAGCATGATGGTACTCTACGTGTGCAAGAAGGGAATCATCTCTCTAAGTCACCTGTTCTTCATGCTGTCTTTCTGCCCCTCTTTTTCCCTAAGAAGACTCAACTCCAGGCATACTGAACAGTTGTGTAACTGCAGAGAAATGAGCCAAGGGACATCTGGTTCTGACAAATGGACCTACCTCCTTTTCTGAGACTGGTTGGAGGTATTGTGGAATCATTGTAATGGGGCACCAGCAGCTTCTCTCAGACACAGTGACCCCTTATGAGGCCATCCTGTAATGGCTGTGAGGCCCCAGGGACACTGTTCTGGGTGGACAGAAGAAGTGGATTAGAGCTTGTTCTATACAAATTATTAATGGAAATGCATCATGATGATGAGACGGTCATGGTACAAGTAACTATAACATTGTACACACTAATGATTATAACATTATATACACTGAAAGGACAGGACATATTGGGGCAGGTAAGTTTTAGCATGTTTGTTAATAAAACCACTCACATTCTTTTTCAATCATGTTCTTTTACCTACCTCCACCCTTGGGTAAAGAAATCCAATTTATGTTCTCCCAGGACCTAAGCCATGGCCTAGAAGTTAGAACCACATGGGCACTATATTAGACCATATCTGACAACCATTTACCACCAAGGGTGTTGAAATAATTCAAGCATTCTATGTGATATAAATCCATAATTCTATGATAATTTAACATATTTAGGTAGGAAATTATTAAAATGTGTGAAAAACTAATGCATCTTGAGATGTAGAAATTAATGCATCAAAGAGAGGGCTTCATAAAATCCTAAATTCTTAACTTGGGTGTTATATACAAGATGATCCTAGAACATTTTGGAAATAGAAAACTACAATGATAGCAACATTATTTTATTTTTACAGGGTATTTTATTAAAAATTTAAAAGTTTATAAGAATGCCCCAAACAATCTAATGCTAGCCAAGCTCATCAAATCTAAGGCTTTTTACCAAATCTTGTTTGATCAGGTTTTGCCCTTTGATCTAGAGCACAGAGTTTGCCATCTGATCCACAGACAATGGCTAATGAGTTATGACCAATAGATTTCACAGTGGACAAAAATTTTGTAGATCCCATAAGCATAACCATTTGTAAACCTAATGTGCCCAACTGAATTCCTAATACTTAAACTTCTATATCAGATTAAAGATCTACAACTTCCAGGAAGCCTCCCAGGCTGACACTACCCGACTCCACCCACCATACCCCGCTCCATACCACCTGGAATTTGTTAATCACAGTAATTTATATTCCCCCCAAAAGGACTGTAAGCTCCTTAAAGGCAAACGATGAGTCTTATTCTTCATTGTATCCCTCAGAGCATCCAGCAGAGTACTAGAGACATTATTGGATATTTAATAAATGTTTTTTGAATAAATTAAAAATTAATGTTTCTGTTCATATTGGACTCATAACTTTTGCAGAAGCCTGAGATATCAGATCATTGAATTAAACATTTCAATCTATAGGTGAGTCTATTTCCCCCCAATTGTTTTGGCCTTGAAAACATTCTGGCTGCTATTATGTATATAGGTTCAGGAAAAAACAAATAAGTGACCCAATGATTTGCATCAATGGCTCTGCATTGACACAGTTTTCCTCCCAGTGAGAGTCTGGCTTGGTTTATCATCTACCAAAGAATAGTTTAAAGTCAGCTGCTAGGAGAATGAATGATCCATTTGTTCACTTTTTATTCATTCAAACAAAATTCATTCAACTCACACTATATTCTGGGTACTTGTTTACATTTCTGTGAAAAAATAAATACACTCACATATATAAACCACTGCAAAGCTATACATAGCATTTTCTTAAACTGTGTTCAAAAGAACCCACTTGGTGCGATGTGAATTTTAATGGTGAATAATCTAACAGAGACAGAGCAAGTGGGGGTGACCTAACAATGCTTTCTCAGATCATGCCATTCCTCATTTCTATTACATGTTTCACCATGGAAATTTGATTGCTGCGTTTTACTAAACTGTTCCGAAACAACTATTTCTTTTCATTTTGAACATTATTTTTTAAAAGATGTGACTGCATGTAATAAAACTTTTATGGCTCCTGTTGTTTAGGCTATGTCAGAGAAGAAGTTGATTTCAGGCTGTTTTGACTTAGAATTGGATCTAACTTCAAAGTCTGCAAGTTAAGATATTGCCTAAAACGACTCTCATATTATTCATGATTTCTATTTCACTATACTTAATTTGCTACATATAAATGAAGTCCAGGAATATAGGGCCCTATCTCAGCTGCTACTTGCTAACAAAAGTAGCATTAGTCCGCCCCAAGAAATCAAGTAGTTGCCTCCAAATGTACAGAGAACACTCCAACAGCATATCTCACAACTACCTGGATGCTGTGCTAGGCACTTCACAAATATTATGTCACTAATCCTCACCACAACATTCTGAGATCATTTCACTGTTTCCTTTCTGAAGATGAGATTAAATAATTCAGGGTCCCAGAGGCAGGATTTGAACCTAGTCTAATTTCAAGACTGTGTTTGTTTCATGATGCTCTGTGGTCTCCGTATACTGTCTTGAATCTAAGGCTAAATCCAGATGGAACTATAAGCTGAAGTCATTTTTTATTATTTTCTTGATTAATAGGAGCTTTTGAAATATAATTGATGATGATATAAACCTATTGATACACTACTCAGAAAAACATCCCAATCCTATAACTTCATGGTCTAGTTTTTGTTTTTTGACTCATTTTATCACAGCAATTTTCTGACACTGCAAGTTTCTTAAAATGCAAGTTAATACTAACTATACATCCCCACAACCTGATGACATGGAACAAACATTAAAGAACCATTGGCATTTAAAAGTGTGGTAAATGCAAAGATTTTTCACATTTATATATGCAATACAGACAAGTAAAATCAATGACACGGAGTACCTATGTAATAAAGTAATTGCTTTAGAAATGTGTGTGATAATTGCATATCAGCTGAATAATTCATTACTAAAATTATTGGTAATGAATGTTAATTTAGTACGATTATCTCATGTGTGGGAATATGCTGATGTACAGTGATTTACAGTAAACTTTAAGGATGCTCATTTTATTTTTAGACAATTGCGTGTTCATTAAATACGAAAAAATGATGACAAAACAGGTTTCAGTGATGCATTCAATTTGCAGTGATAGAGTTTCAATCACAAATGGCTTTTGGGCTGTATTAGCTATAGCCTATAAATCATATACAAATATGTGTGTGCTCATGATATCATGCAGAGCTGTCCAGCAGAGGGCTCCTTTGAAACAGAACGTGAAAAATGAGGCTGCTGTTCAAACTGGAGCCAACATGGTCCTTTTAACAAACTATATTGAGGCTTAGCAAAGGTTTATTCCAAACCAGTCAATGGTTTACAATCCATTTTCCTAGAGATTGCAATTTCATGTATTTATTAATGAATAAGTATGAGATTCTCATGATACTTGTCCTATGAAAATATAAAGTGATAAAGACCAGATATTCTTTAATGAAACGCAAGCAAAACCAACTCATAAGTGCCCACAAGCTGTATAAATAGATGTACATTTAATTGCATTTATATAGCAATGCAAACCAAACGTATAGAAATATTTTATTAAGTGGGAACCAATTTTTTTCCAAAGAAATATATGTAAAAAAAGACTGTACAAATTTCCCCCTTTTACTGGAAACTATAATTGTTGAAAGATTGTCCTCTTCCCCACAAGGGCGGGCAAGGAGGGAGTTCTACAGATTTTTTCCCTTTATAAATAACTGAGATGTACTTAAGACAAATAATTTTCTCTTTATATAGTGCTCCTTATTTCTCTTAGTTTTTAAAGATTAACTTTATTCTCAAAAATAAAATGATATGATACATCATATGTCATATCATGCTTGAGTGAGTGATATAAAAATGCTATAGGGGTCAGGCTGATCACCACTTTTCACACGGACTGCTGAATGATTTCATTTTTAGAAAGAGGAAAGGCTAGGTATGTAACAACTCCAAACATTTTATTTTTTCATTGGAATAACTAATAGGTGGGGGTTGGGGGTGGGAACTCACAGAGATCATCATGTTCTTAATCGAGGAGTTACAGCCAGCTTCTAAGGTATCACAAAGATTCACCAAAATTGACTTTTCATTCAGCTCAACCTTAAAGTTTGCATTTAATTTTAATAAATGGATATATCACCAGCACTTGTTGAGAAAAGGTGAACTTTAGATTCCCGAAGAAGATATTGACATTTATAAAACAAAGGCAAGTGATAACAAATCTTTAAAATAACAATCTAAAATCCTTTGTAATCACTAAAGTGGAATTTGTTCTGTGTCCTACAGCCATAAATCTGACACTCTAAAATCAGGATAGAGGAATCCCACTGCTCTAGAGTTGGCAGCAATTCCAATACTCAAATCCATGAAATAAAACAAAAAATATTTAATGGCCCTTAAACAAACAAAAAATAATATGTAAAATTTTCACGTTTAAGTAATTCTTATAATAAACAACCTATGTAGATAAATGTGTATTTTTATTTATTTATTTATTATTTTTTTTTTTTTGTCAAATTAAAGCCAGACACTGACGGGGCACTAGAGACCAGAAAAAGTTAACATCCATATTTAACCAGTGACATATTAGTGTGAAAAGCTGGAAAAGCCAGATGTGGTAGAACATCTCTGGTAACAAATCCCAAATCATGTTGATGTATTTATTATCTCAAACATGGAAAAGTAATCAACCAACACTGTATCATCTCAGAAAATAGCACCATTCTAATGGAACCTGAAAAATAATCAGATTATAATTTTGCATTTCACATGTGCATTTTAAAGGCCATTATTTTTCCCTCTTTTGATCTTTCCTTTGTATTTGTAAGAAGAGCTTTCATCTTTGGATCTGTGTGCGGGCAGGTGCTTGGAGCCTGCATCGCTCCACGTTTATGATGCCACCAACCAGCCAGACTTTTGCAAATGACAGACTGTACCAAGACAGTTACATCTGACTGCTTAACCCCTCAGCTCGCCTGGGCAGTTCAGGAGCTCCTGCTGTGATGTTTGTTTGCACACATGCACAGATAAAGGCCACCACTCTTCTCTTGAAACAAGAAGGCATGTAGGAAAATTAATAATTTAATCTGAAGGGAGAAGATGGATGTAGAAATCAAATGTGAGTCTACAACCTTCCCTGAGCCCTCACCTTAGCGTCTGAGGAAATCTGATGCCATTTTTGCTGCCTGACTCATGTCTCTGGAATAATATCAAAGTATCAGTGAATCAGTGCTTTCAGTTCACTGGGCTGGGAAGGGTTGTCTTGTCACAGTGCAGAGCCCCCAGGAGTGGGGTTGTGGTTGGGAGAGGGGAGAAGGAAGAATCCTGTTGGAATCATGCCATAATATGTGCTCTGCTAGGGGCTCCAGTGCTCTAAAGAATCTGAACAAACCCTAGAGGGGGACTACATGAACAACGACCCAAAGACTCAACAAGTGTTCTATGATCACCAGGAAGTCACAGACAAGTAAAACCTACGGGTTTATTCTCTGCTCCTAGGAAACATGTTGCTATTTTCTTTCAAAGAAAGAAAGAAAGGAGGGAGGGGAAAACAGAGGCGAGAACCAAGGTCTGTTTGTCATCCTACACTACTGGATTCTGACCCTGAACTGTTCTGCCAGGATGCAAGAGCAATGACGAGCACCTCTTATTTTACAATCTTGATAAAGCCTCATTTCCTCGAAAACTTTACATGTGGGGTTTTCAGGATACCCACCAAGAGGATGCTGAAATTTTTTAAACCAACACTCCCTTATATCTAAATGATGAAGGGCTCACACCCCCATTGAGTTGACCAAATGAGCCATTACTCTGCAGACTCCCGAGCTTCATTCTCCCCTCAGACTCTTGGTTCAGTCCTGAAGGGCATCTGCAATAGGGAAGAAATTTTAGCTTTGCAATTTTCTGCATAGAAACATGGAGAAAGAAACAACCCACATGAACAAATTCCTTGAAGCAGGGGATAGCCGGGTGGCACAAATCATCATCATCAGGACCAAACTTTCAAAATTGATCTTTTTGTTTCACTTATTTAAGTTCATTCTTTTGAACTTCCTCATTGCCCACACTCAGATGCAAAGATCAGAAGACATCCATAAATATGGTGCTACTGGGAAACTTTTCATAACTTACCCTCAAATCAGTACACTGTCCTTCTCATAGAAAGATTATATCACTGACCCATGGTCAAAAGGAAATATCCTTTAAAAGACTTTTATTAAAGGTTAGAGCTCCATACACACTCTGTCCCCTGTCTTAATCAAAAGCATCAACTGGAAGCTAGATGGCTAAGGACAAGATGTCAGGTATGGCAGTAGAATTGGATAAACCTAATTTGTGCAGAGAAAACTGGATCCCTGGACTTCGTCTCAACAGCACAAGTGCCTAACCAGCTGAAATAACTCCATGAAGATCAAAGAGATAGCTTAGGGTTAAACAACAACAACAATCTGAATTTGAAGTCAAAAAAGGTGGGTTTCACTCTATCCCTAACCAGCTCCACTACCTTGGGAAGGAGAGCTAGCTGACTGGTACCTGAGAATATCATTATGTACTTAACAGATGTTAGTTCATTTGACTAATGCTTATGAAAACATGACACCCTTTAACATCTACCTATTTATTTTTCATCTTTCTTCTATCAATACAAAGATGCCATTTTTGTCCTCTTCTACATGATATCCTTATAAATATTTGGTAATAACTTTCATATTCCTAGGAATTTGTTTTTTCCCCTCTAGCTCAATTATCTGTAGTTTCTCCAACATTGATCAAAGAACATGATTTCCAAGTTCCTCGCCATCTTGGTTTCCTTTCTCCAAACAGTCTCTAGTTTTGTTGGTAGCCCTATAAAATTATAGAAAAAGCAACCCACAAAGCTGACAATAACACATTGTAGAGTTAGGATTTCCTTGTGAGAGCTGATTGACCTTAATAAATAAAAATACTGAAGCAAATGATACAGTCTGGAAAAGAAGATTGGTCATCTTGTACGAGTCAATGACAATCATACAGCCCAGGGGATTTAAAGAAAGGCCATTTCTTCCTATTGACAGCATGGTTTATGTTTACAAATGGTTGGAAGTCCACATCAGTCGAAGGATTGGCCTAGTGTTCAATGTGACTCTAAAGACCTGTAAACACCCATCTAAAATGTGAACGTATCATTTTCATAAAAGAACCTTTCCTACACAAGTAGATTAAGCAAATTGCTGGCGGAAGTGAGATTTCATGTTTTAATCTATAATGAACATATAGCAACCTTGCAACTTATACTACTTTATTTGAATTTAGCACCAGCAAACATGTCAGGATTTGTATACATCTATAAGCAAATTCATATGCAGATTTCAAGAACTAATTATAGCTGGTAACAACAGCTCACATTTGTCAAGTACTTACTATGTGCCAGGCACTGTGCTAAGTACTTTGCATGTCATATTTCATTCAATCTCAATAATCCTATGAAACAGATGATATTATTATCCTCATTTTACAGATGAAAGACACTAAAATTTAGAGAAGTTAAAATACATGTCCATGGTCACACAACCAGCAAGTGGTGGAATGTGAGAACTGAACCCAGGTGTATCTAACTTCACCATCCATGCACTCGATCAACTCATGGGGCTTCCTTTCCAGTGTCCTACAGCAAGGGCCATCTCTCCATGGGACAAATAGCCTCTCTGGAAGGCTCGAGGTAGATTCTACATTATCATGTATTTGGAGTTAAGTCCACAGATTCTCCATCTTATTACTCAATGAAACTTAACTGTGACACATAAACTACCACTCAAATAAAATACCCAAACTGCAACTTCAAGGGTTCTAATACCCATGTATATACATTCATTCACAGCAACATGCAGGTAGGCACAAATCACATCAGTAAAGAATTAGTTTAACTAGTGATAAACTTTGAATAATCACAGTTGCTATCAATATAATAAGTAAATGAATGCATTGTGCATTATTTCCATTCCCTGTGGGGGTCTCCATCACCAACATAACTACCAAGAAATAAGATCTATTTTGTTAACTGACACCAGAATTTATAGAATACTGATCTTCAAAGAGTCACTTATTCATTCAACAAATATTTATTGAGTGCCTATATGTGCCAGGCCCTGTTCTGAGCACTGACAATACAGCAGGGAACAAATCGGCAAAATTCTGGTCCTTGTGGAACTTATATTCCAACAATTTCATGGACTTTCAAAGTGTTGGGCTCTTTTCTCTTTGGAAGCAGATTCAAAGTTCCGTAGGAACAGTCTCATTATGCTCTGCTCACATCATGAGTGTCTAGATGCTGGCAGCTGACTTTCCCCCAGTCACATTCATGGAGAGGGCGATGCTCCCGCACTAGATGCAGTGGGGACGCAAGAAAAGTCAACGGGGGATACTCCAAACCACGGCACGATATAGAAGTAACGCCTCTCTGCCTATGGAATTTACTTGATGATGTTTGTAGCAGGAAACGTGTGTGCCTAATTATTTTCAATTCAGGTTACTACAGTCGGTTGGTACTCTGTTAGGACAACCCAGGGAGGAACATGTCAGGCGGCAGAGAGGAACAGGCTCGAGGTTCAACGTGGCCACAGCTGGAAAGTACAGCAGCTATTTTGCATGCAGATAAGAAAGAAGAACTCCATCTTCCCAAACAACGACAATCCTTAGCTCTTAGGAGATTGTTTTCATAAAAAAATAAAATGTTATTATCTTTCAGGTTATCAAGTGCAGTAGGAAATTACAACTATCTCGCTGCTAGGCTAAGGAAATGATAAATCCAGCTGGATAAAAAGCAGTCTTCAACCTTATATTATACATATGACTTACCAAGATTTGTGTAAGGCCTATAAAATCATGCCTGTAAAAAGTGTTATCCATCAATAAAGAAAAATAGAACAGGTCAAAAAGCAGTCAAGGTAAGCCAAATTAAAGCCTCTGGCTTATTTTCCTGCCTAATGTCCTACAACTGAGCAATAAGGAAAAATCTGCCATAACTCACTGCAAATGTGACACCTTCAAACAAACCTCAAACTTCTCATGATAAAGAGAGAGGAGGACATAACACAAATAAGACTTTAATTTTTTTTGTGTGTGTGAGGAAGATTAGCTCTGAGCTAACATCCATTGCCAATCCTCCTCTTTAACTGAGGAAGATTGGCCCTGGGCTAAAAGCCGTGCCCATCTTCCTCTACTTTCTATGGGATGCTGCCACAGCATGGCTTGACAAGCGGTATGTTGGTCCGCACCTGGGATCGGAACCTGCGAACCCCAGGCTGCCGAAGTGGAGCCCGCGAACTTAACTGCTATGCCACTGGGCCGGCCTCCAAGGCTTTAATTTTTTAAATTAAGAATGTGGGAATAGTTTGACCTGTTCTCTAGAATGGTTCTCACCGAATGTATAAAGAGGAAGGTAGCATCATGATTTTGGGCCCATGGACTGACCCTCCTCTGTACCCCATCTTCAATCCCTCTCCCCTTTCGCATGAAATGCTTGGTTCATCACTTCAACCTCTCTCTTAACAATATCCTAAATGTCCTTGCCCATGACCTTCTGTCACATCCTTCTGGCAAAACCACAACTCCTGAGGAATCATACTATCTTTGAGCTCCCAGCCTAAATCCCTTTGCTGCATATCACACAACCAGGCAGATTATCCCACTCTGAACTCATATTTACCAACCCCAAGTAGGTTTAAACCTTATATACATTCCAGTACCTTCCAGGTTAGTAAGCTCCCCCCTTCTCTACAAGTATTTTCAACTTTCTCTGCTTTTTCAGATTTTACCTCCACTATACCTCCCCCCACCCCCACTCTCAGCAGACGACTTTACCTCTATTCCCAGAGACCAACATAAGGAACCTCTAACCTTCCTACCACCAGCCTACCCACTTCTGCATCCACCCTTTTGTTCAAGCTCTCTTCTTAACATGGAGGTGGAATCATCTCAGGGAAGGCCATTCCCTCCATCTGTGTTCATGAACCTTCTCCACTTTCATTTTCCTTCTGAATTACCCCCCTCTTATCTTCATCCTCTCTCTTTACTGGCTCATTCCTCTTAATGTTGAAAATCAAGAATGGCAGACACTTTTCTGTGTCTACCAACAGCCATGCCCCATTCTTCCTAAGAAAGCAATGAGTTCAGGGAACATGAGTCCTTTCTCACCAGAGGATGACTTGATTAGTCTAAAGCAATGGTTCTCAAACTTGAAAATGCCTCAGATTTGCCTAGAAGGATTGTTTGAAACAGACTGCTACATCCCACCCCAGAGTGTCTCATTCAGTATGATCAAACTGGAGTTCAAGAATTTGCATTTCTCTAATACGTTCCCACGAGATGCTGATGCTGCTGGTCCGGAGACCACCCTTTGAGAACCCCTGGTCTAAATCATGCTTGATAACCACATTCTCCTTTGTTAATGGTTCATTTAGAATGAGCAAATAACTCAGTTCTAGCCAACAAGATATAAATAGAAGTCTGATGGTGTAGGGGTAAATAAAAGCCTGGGAAAGAATTTCGTTCTCTTATAAAAAGACAGAGAACAAGGATCATGTTTTTTGTTTTTGCTTTGAATGAGATAATATGGAACTGAAGAAGCCTGCAAGGACAAAAATCCAAGAGAAAGCTAGAGTGAAAACGCAGTGAGAAGCCGGCTGGAGTATATGTTTTGAGCTGCTGCAGCAACCCTGGATCCATCAATCTCTACTCTTCTCATTACGTGAGATAAATAATAAAGGCATTTAATACAGCCACCATTAGTTAGGTATTCTCTTAGTTGCAATCAAATACAACTAACTAATTCATCAACTCCTGGACCTCTAAAAATATCCCTTTTCAACTCTATGTTCTCCTGTAGGTAGAATCCTATCTTGCTCTTTCATTTAAATACAAACTTTTAGAATGACAAGTGTCCTCCATTTTCTTATCTCCCATTGGCCCTTCAGCCCATTCTGATACGTCTTACACAGTTTCACTCCACCAAAAATGTTCTCGCCAGGATCTTACCATAACCGTCTTGACATTTTTCAGGTCTAGTCCTTTTTAATTTTCCACAGCATTTGACACTGTTTATCCTCTCATTCTCTTGAAACGCTCTTTCTCTTGGTTTCCATGGTACTGACATTCTCTCCTGGTTTTCTTCCTATATTTCTATTACTTTTAAGTCTTTCCCTTACTCACCCCTTAAAGTACTAGCATTATCCAGAAAGCACATCTTTTCTCTTTTTATATACAGTCCATCCTCAATATCACCCATGCTCTGAGTTGCTTCAATTACATCTCTACGCAGATGGTTCCCACACCTGTATCTCTTAACCAGTCCTCCCTGTGAGCTCCAGACCCCATTGTTCAAGTGCTTTCTCCTCCACTTGGTACCTCAGACATCTCAAACTCAACATGACCCAAACTGAATTCACTATCCTCACCCACCTTCTTCTCAGACCTCTTCTTCTTCCCATATTTCCTATGTCATGACCTGGCACCATCCTTACTTAGCTATCCAAGTGAGAAATGTGGGAATGAGGCATGGATCATTATTCTTTATCCCCTTGTTTCCAATCAGTCATCAACTATATTTCTCAAATATCTCTTAAGTCAATTGCCCCTCCCAGTTCCGTCACCGTCCCCGGGCTCAGACTAGCATCATGGATTGCCTTGATAACTGCAAGCCCCCATCACCAGTGCCCTGATCTCCAGGCTTGCCACAGCCCAATTCCTTCTCTGACTATAGTCAGAGTAGCTGCATTTGATCACAACACTCTGCTCAAAACCCTTCAAAGGTACCCTTGCTTTTTGTCTGGAATCCAGACCTGGCCCTCAAAGTTATCCAGGCATGTCCCCTGTCAGCCTCTCCTCTTAGCCCTTTGTTCTCTCAGCTCCAGCCACTTTAGCCTTCTTTTAAGCCTTTCATACGGGTCATGCTTTCTCCTGTCACCAGGCCCTTGCACATTCTTTGTCTAAGATGTTCCACCCTCTCCTGGCTCCTGGCTAACTCCAATTTATCCTTTAGATTTCAGCTCAAGTATCACTTTCTTAAGGAAACTTGACCATCCAAAGCAGACCAAATCAACTCATGCCCATGTGGCACCATTTGCCTCTCCTTGGAAGTGCTTATTAAAATGGTAATTTTGTTTCCATGTGTGACAGCTTGATGAGTGTTTTGTCTCCTTCATGGGAACCATGTTTATTGTTTGTTTTTGTTCACTAGAGTTGAGCACTTTGCTTGACCCATGTTTCACATTCAATCAATATTTGTTAAATATTCAATTACAGAAGGAAGGAGGGAAGGAAGGAAGATAGGTAGAGAAGCTGATTTCTTTTCAAGTCACTTCTTCTCACTACACCATAACTTCCTTGATCCCGTCAAGCTATTTTGACTTGCTTTTGACCTAAGTTAAATTCCTTTGCTATAAATTTCTATAGCACCCTTCTCTTAACATCCATCATATCTGTAATTGTTTGTTTAAAGTCTGTTTTTCTCCTTTGACTAAAAGGTTCATGAGGACCTTTATTTGTTCCCACTGAATCTCTCAGTGCCTGGCATATAATAGGTTCCCAAAATATGTTTGTTGAATTAAAGTACCTTTTCCATATTTCTTTTAAAAGGCCATATATAATATATTATGCAGGAAATAATGAATACAGTGGATATTAATATGTATATTAACTTAACTTCTCAAGCATGCTACTCTGACATTGGTCAAGGTGGGATCAGAATAAAAATGTGCATTTCCTGTTATAGATTCTGCTTTGTTGACTTTCAGCAAGGTTTTTTGGGGCAAAATTGTTGTGTTGGAAGACAATGTCAAATGCAAGCAATTACATCTCACATCTCCCCAGAGTGAATCTAGTGATAGCGCATAAATTAAGCAAAATTAAATTAAATAATTTGAATCACATAAAAAGGCAAAAAGACTACGGTCAGCAGGGAGAATCAATTCAAAATGTCTTGACCATCAATAAACTCTTTTTGCCCTTCTTGCTCTCTGGTTACCTAGGCCTGAAATTATAATTCCTGACTTCTTCAGGCAACCCAGCTTGCCCACCGAACTGCTAGTGCAGATTTCTCACCTGCCTTCACAAGGTCCAGTGAATTCCGCTCTTCACACTACAGAGACAGGAAAGTGATGGACGGCTCTGAGTTATCTTAGAATAAGGTTAAGTAAGCCTCTACTAAATGTTTATTGCTGGATAGTCCCCATCCCCAGCATATATTATGTACTGAACAAACCAAATGATCTCACCATTATGGGTTCCTCTATCAGAGGAGAGAAGACAAATTCATTCCACTGAATTTTAAAAGTTCCCTATTTCTTTTCTCTTCATTCACCCCAGATGGCACCTATCTGAACTAAAATGGGTTACTTTGCAATACTCTTAGTTGCTAAGTACTAACCAAACTAACACTTTTAAAGAGATAGCAACAAATCTATAATTCCTTAGATAACAGTGAGAATATACGGAAAATTGTTTCTTAAGAAATTCATTCATTCAACAAATATTGAGCGTCCACTCTGTAGCAGCTACTTTTCTAGGTGCTGGGAACACAGCAATGAATAAGGTAACCTTGCCCTTATGGAGTTTGCATTTTAATAGAAGACACAAATATAAAAAACACATATATACATATTTCTAATACATCTGACACTTGCCGCATCCTTCTTAGAATCTCCATATGGACAGGGGGTATAATAGTAAAGAAGGAAGGTAGTTCTACTCTCTCTTTATACCTGCAACTTTATCCCTTTTACTTTTTCCTCTCTTTCTCTGTCTCTTCATTCTTTTTTCTTGCTTGGTGGCTTCGTCAGATCTCATTGTGAAATTCTGGGAGTAAATCTATCTTTTACACGAAGGAGACAAAACACTGCCATCTTTGCCTACGCCTACAACATAATTCTGAACTGGGCTTGACTTAGTTGGCAAACCTCATAGATCCTATTTGATATTTCCCCATCAACTCTCAGATGAGGATCTCAAAATGTTATCGTATAACACTTACTAAGAACTGACAATGTGTGAAATGTCACAGAGAGCCGAGAATTAGTCTTGGCTGTTGCTCAGTGGGTTCACTAATGCAAACTTTAATTCACTAAGGACACCAAAAACTGCTTGAAAGAGCTATTAGGACAACTATCAGAAAGTTCAATTTGCTATCTCAAGGTCCCAACAGTGGCCTTAGTGCCAAGAATGAAGAGCCAGCTACAAAACTTGCCCTGTTTCATGTTACCTGTAGAAGAACACTCAAAAATAAAAAAATTACTACAGTTCAACAAATGATCTCATTTACTTTCTGTCTATAAAGTCTACTTTCAATCTAATCATCTTTCTCCTTAGTACCAATAATTTTCTGGTTGTTTAAATAATGTACCACTATCTTTTCAAGGTATAATGGGGTCCTCTGCAAATATCTTCATTAACAATCTCAATAATTATAAAAAAGTCCAATGCAACTTGTCTACCCAATGTTTAAGATGTGAAAGTATCTAGTGGATCACTTTGAATATCACTTAAATATTTACACAGAGAATAGTTTACTATGCTTTGCCATTTCTAGCAACAAAATGACAAAACTTATCTGCATTCCACATAGCATCATTCTCAACTAGACATTTGAAAGCTTCTAATGGGAACTACTTCTATGGTTGCATGTATAGAACAGCCCCCTTCCCTTTCTGCTTTTCTCTAAATTTCACCCCACTGGAAATTTAAGAACTGAACTAATTATTTCACTAGGCAGAATTCTTTTGCTCAGGAATTGCTATTAAGGAAATTTTATGAGTGAGATTGGCTACAGTGAGGATCAAAGGCACACTTTGATTGGGCTGGTCTCATAGATTTGGAACAGAACTTGTTTTTCTGAGTAAAGACAACAATGATGAGGCACGGTGATGACAACTTTAAAAGACAAGTGTTCTGCAAAATTCAAGGTACATCTTGATTATGTACACATAAGAATCCAGTGTCTCCTTGACTTCAGTTTTGGTTAAAAGAACCAAATGGAAAAGAGGGGGAAATGATTTGCCAATTTACTGCTTAGAACTAAATTTTAACAACAAAGTCATACAGCATGAAAACCTGGTTATTCGACAGCACTTGGCTACACAGAGGATGGCTCACTGAGCTCCTCCTGTCTGACTTCTCACAATGACTGACACTTTCTAATATTGAGCTGGAAATAATATGGATATTTAATACTGCAGCGTTTACATCAAATAGAAGCAAAGCGCTATTGTTTATCAGCAATCTATTTCTGATGGCATGAATCTATATAGACATAATTATTGTTGAATGATGAGCTCTGATTTTCACATTATGGCATAAACAAATCTGTGGAATATTCACAATGTTTCATCTTGTGTGATTTGAAAAACCTCATAAAGCCAAATTCTTAAGTATTTCCTATGCTTTCCACTTGAATTTTGACTAAAATTTACCTTTTAGATCTGTTATGCCACTCATGAATTTTTTACAGTATCCATCTGTGCTTTGCAATCTCTATTCTCCATGGTTCCACATTGTTTTGGCTAACTAACAGGCCCATATGTTGCCTTAATGTATTTCTGCACAATGTTTGTGCTTTAAAAAAAAAAAAAAAAAAACCACAGGGAAAAACCACAGGTCTAAATAAGCTATAAAGAGCATCCACATACAGTTAGACTGTCTTTACTGAGTCTGGAGACATTATGATTCTGCTGCGACAAGCAGCATTTGTCTTCATTTTGTCTGACTGTCCTCATGTGTTATTATTAGTGGCTGTCAGGCGGAGGCAGAAAAAAATAGCATCACTTGAGTAAGAAGTTGAATGCATAAATGCAATACTACACATGGTGGCCGAGGGGAAGAGTCTGTTTGAAATGCTTAAATTCAAACACTGCGATGGGGAAATTGAAAAGTGAAAATCCTTACTTGGCAAATGTGAGGAGAAAAAAATATGACTTCCTTGTCTAAAAAGCAAAGTGAAGGCTAATTATTGACAAAAATTTAGCAGCCTCTGAGTATCTTTGAAGACCATCTTTTCAACATGTCAGCTTAGCTTTAATTGTGAGAAAACAAATATGTTGGAACATTTGCCTCCAGTCCGGTGTTTCAGATATTGTTGACAAATACCTTGCATTTTAAAGTTAAGCTTTTAGTGTTCAAGAAAAGTAACTTGAAAGTATATTTTCCACGCAAGCCACTTTCAAACGCTAGCATATTCTCCCACTCTAAATAGGTGCCACTTGGGTAGCAAGTGTTCTTGCCGTCCTGACCTCTTTTTTGAGAGTTCTCTCTCACTCGGCTTCTCATCATTTCAGGAGCCAGTTAATCTTATTTCTTTTTTTCATCATAAAAATAAGACAAACCAGATTATCACAAGACCCGGAAATTGGTACACTCAGCTCCTTATCAGATAGAAACACTTTAATTATCCAGAAAGTGGAAGATTCCCCTCTAAAAATAAATTTATCTTCTTATTTTCCTATCTGAAAAGATTTCTTCTCCTCTAGTTTCGTTCATGGTCATTAAACAAGAAGTTTTCACCAAAAGATTTAAAGAAATGCTTTTAAAGAACAATTCCTACAAATATAAGTAAATAAAGATTTACGTTTTCCATCAGCATTTCATGAAGTTTCTTTCAAGAAGTCTGCCTGCTTTGGTTTACTTTACCCAACACCCATAAAAATCACATGGCTTCGAAATTCCAAAGTATGCATCTATATAAAATATACATAGTTTTCAGGTATACAATGAAAAAATGGGTTGATCTCACACTAATATATTGAGACTACTTTTTTTTTTAAATTATTCTTACCTTGGTCCCTTCCCTAACACTACCCCTAACCTCTAACCACTCTTTCTCCTTAATCATATTTTCCTTAGTCTGCCTTTAGGCCCAGCCTCTATGGTTTTCCTTAATGAACCAGTCACTGTGACTTCTTTCTTCTCGAAGCCTTTTTTTTTTCCAGATTGTCATTATCAGATATTAGAATTTCATTACCATTTCCTATAATGCACAATGCAGTGCCTTACATTATTAACTTAAGCTGGTGTTTAATATACACTACATCACTAATTGTGTTGTATGTCTAGGATTTGTCCTTCCAACTAGACTGTAAGCACCTTGTGGGTGGAGGGCTTTTATCTTATTGCTTACAATCCACAGCACCTGGCCCATGGTAAGTGGAGGTAAAATAATTGATGACAGATGATCGAAGGAGAGTTTATGCTAAAATCACTGATTTTCATATAGTACGACAAGCCTCTGGTAACATATTAAGAAGCAGAAGCAACAGCAGGGCTGTCTAAAGTGATAAATGGAACCCTGCATGGAAGATCAATGATCACGGAAATATTCAAATGAAAGTGTTTAACTCCAAAAGAGTTTTCCCTAAGCATTTCCCTCCCATCTGCACCCCCTAAAAATATATATAAAAATAAAAACCCGAGGATATCCTGAATAGAAAAAAAATCTTGCAACTGTATTAACATTCTCTTAAAAGTCATTAACAGAGAAATACAAATATTTTTATAGAAAGGAATGTAGGGGAGGGGAAGCAAAGAGTCCATGGAAATGTTTGTAAAAATATTTGACTGCCTTGACTGTCTCTTAAAAATAAACAGTTTATTTTCAGTGCCTCAGAAAATGTCTCTGTGGAAATTCTCTGGATTAGTTGTTAACACACCAGTAGTATACAAGGAAGCTCCCATGTCATCTATTATCATTCTTGATGGCGAACTCTGGATTCTTTCTAAAGCAGGCAACCAGGTGAAAAGCTGTTCAGTCTTTGGTCCTTCTTCCACTTGTTTGCTTATAAACTTACTGCTCATCAGCCCTTTCCCCGAGAGATGCAGGGCAAAAGGGGGACACACATCAATTACTTTATAGGTTATGTGGGGCCCTAGCAACAAGATTTAGTGGGACATTAGGTGGGGAGATGCTCGTGCAGGACATAGCTGTAAAGTTTTAGGTAAATATCAGCTTCCTTGGTTCCTCTTGAACTAATTTTTGTATGCAATTAGAAGTGGATTTCTGAAAACACCTCTTGCATTGCTTTGATTGATTAATCTTTTGATACTTAACAATCTATGTCCTTACACACTTCTAGCATTAGTAAAGCGTGTGAGCGTGTGTGTGCATTTGTGTACAATTCCAGGGGAACTGACACCAACAATAAGAAGGAAAATATGCTGCGGAAAACACCCACAAGTCCTCTGCAATAAACACCCACAAGTCCTCTGCAATAAAAGTTTGAAAATATTTCTGATTTTTAGCCCAAACAAGGTATGTTACCAAATATAATAATGGAGTTATTACTGCTTCTTTCTTTTCCTGCCCCCCTTTACTTCAATCAAATCTCCTCATTGTTTTTCAGAAAGGCACTCATACTAACCAGGTTGCTTTATAACTTATAAAAGTTGTCCTCAAAAAGGCAGATGATATTTTAGAGGACAACAGCTTCAATGACCTGATGGGGCTTCAGAGGGCAGAGGTGATGTCTAACGTGGCAGCATAGTTCAAAATAAAAGACTTGGCCCACTTGTTCCTCTGAATAATTGGAAAGATTCATTATGAATCCAAACACATCTTCTTTCGAATGTTTCCATAGAATTTTTTATTTTGGACCTGCTAACCCTTTTCTACATTTAGAGAATAATCACACAGAGTTGGAATGGCAAATTCACTATAAACACACCCTGTATCCTGCAACATCAACACAGAATTCTAAGGGAATATGTAAGTGTCCATGTTGGATCAGGCTGTCATGAGATTGCAGCTATATTTTAGAAGATATGATTTAGCCCACTATATCATTACCAGTAAAGCGACAATTCCTGTTACAATAGAGGTTTTAATGGCTATCGATTCAAAACTGTTATTTCATAAATAAGTGATTTTTGAGAATTTTCCAGGAACGTGCATTTAATACTTCTAGCTATCAGTGGCAATGTTGCATAGTCTGAGATAAGAGAAAACAGATTCATGCTCTAAATTTTTATTTATAAAATCTGTATCTATCAATTAACCTGAATGTGGTTCTTAATTATATCATCTTGCATACACTTGCCTGAAAGTATGAAGCACCAACTTTTAGCACCATTTCCCTAATAAGAATCATGTAAAAATAAAAGCTATGCAGGAAAGCAAAGCCAGAGTCTCATCTCATTGGCAGTTAAAATTTTTTTTTCCTCTTCAGAAACCTCTGTGCTGTAACTGGAAATCATATTAAAACAATAAAAAATAAATGAATTAGAAGGGAAAAAATTAAAGCTCAGAAGAAATAAGCAAGTAGGCGCAAATACTAACATCTACAACTAGAAAGTGTTAAGTTCTAGAAAGAAACTACTGGATTCAGTTTTTAGCTTCTCTGATTTCCACAAAATGAGAAACTTAATTCTTGTGATGGAGTAAGAATAGTAAGCATCTATCTCTAACAGAAATATTGTCAGTTGTAGGCAAGAAAAAAACATTTTCTATATTTTTCCCTTGGATTTTTGAAGAAGAAAAGCAAACAAAACAAAATGTGCTCAATGGTGCTGGACAAATATATCACAGAAATGTGTAGTTCCTCCATGTTTTAATTACTTGAAGTCTGTATTTAATTCTAGAAATAAATTAGGCTTTCCTATGTTTTTTTACTTAGTATTTTTTAACAGAAAAAAATAAAACCAGAAACTCCTTACCAGAAACATGTTATGAAGGTAGTGTTATCAATGAGGATTTTAATAAAATCCTGGAGCCAGATAAAATCTCAGTATATCTTCTAGTCTAGTGCCCTGACTCCATCCAAGATAAATTATTTTTTTCCCTTTAGAGATCTCCAGGGAATAGAGTCCTTGTTGTTCTTCAATACCTTGTTCTCACCTTCAATCAATTTTATTATCAGAGAATTTATCCCTTATGTTCAACCTAAATGGTGCATGTTAAAGCTTAAGCCATCTTCTGTGGCTTCCTACCTGTAAAGAGGAGTTGGCTCATAAGCACTTATTGTATGCTTGATGTGTGCAGAGATCGCTTTAAAACATACAAAAAGAAAAGAAAGATTTGCTGCAGAGGTGCTCCCACATAGCCAAGAAAAAAGACGTCCTGGGAGCGTTATGGAATTTGAGAGCTGAAAGAAACTCGGGTATTGTACAAGCCAAAAGAGCAATTAAATATAACACTTCAATCCATGCAAGCCTCATACTATGGATAGCAACAGAAAATGCTAAAGGAAACCAAATTCAAAAGTTTTTTGGAAAGAGATAGGATTAGTCAAGGACGACTTTCTAGGAAAGGTCAATTTGGAGCATCATCTTATAGGATGTAAAGGATATACACTGTCAAGGAGAGAAATGAATGGCCCGCATAGGAAACAGGCAGAGTCAAAAACATAGAACTGGTGGACTGAGAAATTTCTACCTGTAGGACCATGATTATCTTGAATGGCAAATATGAGAAAGCTGTGCAAGTGGAGAAACCACAGTGAACACGAAGCATTTTATACACAGATTACTCAACAGGATGCTCTAAGAGACTAGTTTATGCCTCAAATATACTATGGTATCTCTGTGTGTGCATGTGATTAACATACAGGGTGACTTACCTACAGAATGCTACTGAGAGAAGATTCGAGCAAGTGCTTAATATAATACAGGATTAACAATATCAGAAAAATCTCCTTGAAGGCAAAATGAGCTTTAAGATGAACTTTGAAGAAAGTATAAGATTTGGGCAGAAAGAAGATTTGAGAGGACAAAAAATAAATATAAGGCTTGCTCAAAGAGGCAAGGTTGTGTTTAAGCTGAAAGGCTAAAAAATGTCCAATCCAGGAACAACAGGGGAAGAAAGGTTATGTTCTTAAGAAACACTAATAATAAATGACTTCTAAGCATGTTTTCTTTCCTCCTCTTCTTGCTGTCCTTTGCCTGTGTGAGTTTATACTCCTCAGTAGAGTTCGTGGATTTTTCTACGAGGCCAATGTGAGGCCCAGAAACATTCTGTCTGTGGAATAATGTAAAGAATCTACTTGATAAGGATGGAACATCCTCAACAAGTGAGGATGAGAAAGCTTCCATTTATACATAAAAATTACAGATAAACTCTCTCTAGTGGATTATATGGAGGGAAAGTGGAATCCTTGAAACACAGCTCTAAGGAGCTTGTCCATCTACAGCATGAACAACACACGTAGAGGCATATACAGTCTTATGCGCCTTGGCTGCAAAACAGATTTCTTGTTGAAATCTGGGTGTTTGAGATATCACAGGAAAATCAAGGGCACTGGATTCATACTTCATAAGTAACAGAGAATATTCTTTTCGCACATTGTAGGGATTGAAGGGTGGGAGAGGGAGAAGGGAATTCTACCATTCAAATTTCTGACCTATTTTTACTATAGAAATCCACACCTTCTATGCCCTAAAGGCAATTCTGCAGTATCTTTATTATTTAAAAGTTTATTGATTTCTGTGGACTAATAATTCTTAAGGAGGAGACAACATCAGAATCAACCCTCCCTGCTGCCACCACCAGATCTAACCCTGCGCTCGGCCTGTCCTCCTTTCTTCACTCTAACCGTTCTTCACCGCGAAGGTAGCCTTGTTAGTATGGTATCTGTTTCGGGGCAACACCTATCAGAAATCAGTAAGTAAATTCTCAAAAAGAAATTTAAAGAAAGGATCTATAATAGATTACAGGTTTGGGAAAGCATTGTAGATGTAAACCTCAGTTGTTTCTTAGATTTGAAGTAAAAACTGTCAGTAATGGGCAAGAGATAGAATTGTTGAAGCAGAAATGCTTGGTATAGGAATTTAAGATTTTCAATTAGAGGTTGAATTTTACCTGTTTTGTCATTGAGTCACTCATGACATAACTGAAGGAACCTACCAAATGATGCCCCAAGTTTATAAAGTAAGGTTGGTACCCTTCATTATATCTCATAGGGATGCCCCACGATTTAATTTTATATCTGAAATACCAAAATAAGTTAAGAAAAGGAAAAAGACAAGAAATTAACAAAGATATTTACTTCTCTCCATCAACTTAATTTTTGTTTCCTCTTATTTTTTGCTGACTCAGAGTAGAAAAAAAGAAAATAAATGCTTGTTACTCAAATGACGTGCATTGTGGGAGGTAATTTAACCTCATGTCTCTACTCCTTCCTCTCTACCTGCAGTCTGGAAGCTTGCTCTGTCTCTTTTCATTTGTACACATCAGTAAAATGCCTGGAAATATTGCAACATCCACATAGCATGGGCCTCTAGCTAAGGACAAAATCTGTTTCATTCAATTTTGAGAAAAATAAAGATGAAACAAAGAGAAAATACTCATCGAAAGAGGAAGGCTGATTTTCATTTATGACCTAATATAAAAAGAATGAGTCAAGAATTATAGGCATATTTTAACAGCAATAATGGGGAAGAGGCTGGAACGTGATGGGCTATACTCCAGAGCTCAATCCAGAAAGAAGGGAATTTTTCTCAAAAATCCTTAAGATCCTAGATCTGATTAGGTCAATCAAGTACCCAAGGGCAGAATTTAGATCAGGCAGAAAGGACACTTTCATTCTAACAGTCTGAAGACTTTCCAGGAGCATATACAAAGCAGTAACATTTTTTATTATCTCTACCCACAATAGCTGCCCCTGTCCGTGAACGATCTATTTTTGTGGCTGCTAGTCCGTAGGCCAGAACTCCTGTTGCACTGTCTGCTCACACCAGCAAGCCTTACACGGCCAGTGCTGAGGTGTTTCATTGCAGTTACTTCCACAGCCTCAGCTCCGGAGGCCCAGCAAGCTCAGAGATGAGGAGCTAAAGGACTCGCTCTGGGCCTTTAGATTCAAAGGCAGGAAAATCATTATCTACTTCCAAAAGATAGATCTAAGGATGCTGGAGTTCCTAAATACTCCCCGTTACTCTGCAGCAAAGCAGTCTTGATGGGAGAGTCACAAAACAGCCATAAGTGGGGCCATGCCCTCACACAGCTCCTAGCGACCCGTGGCTCAGAAAAAGATCAAGAGATGACATCAGTAGCAAATGGAACTTTTAAAAAATGCTTTGAATTTTCCCAGGAAAAAAAAAGAACAAAAATTCACATCTGGGTATAGCAGTAAGGGAAGTGCTGTTGTAACATATGAGGGAAAAAGACCCACAAAAATATATTCCAGCAAGTAAGTGCAGTTCTGATTTAGGCTCAAGAGATGAACGGATCAAATGATAGCAAAAGAATTCTAGGAATGACCTTATTAAATTGGTGGGCTTTTCATACATGTATTTCCTGTTACATGGACTGCCTTCATTTTCAATCCCTTATACTTTATACAAAGTAATTTCTTCTCAATTTTATACCTAAAATAATAGTATTTTGATAATTACACAGCACTAGACTGAGAATTCCTTGAAATCAAAACTGTGTTCATCTCTGTATCCCTAGTCCTTGGTACAGAATTTGGCATATAAAAGTCTTTAAATAAATATTTATTGAATAAACATGGGTAGTTTTATTGTTTACAACTTATTTCCAAATACATTATCTGATATAATGTCCATGGCCCCATGATGCAGGTTTATTATCTTCATTCCATAGGTAAGAAAATATGATCAAACAGATTAGGTGGTTTGTTTAAGACCATACAATTAGTGAGGATCAGAATGTCACATGAACTCAGCCCTTCTGACTCTTTCAAGTATATGGTTTCCTTAAATATTGTCACTGGCCATTTAAACTGGTAAATCACCCAGGAATAATTTTGGCAATACATATCACTAACAATAAGAACATGCCACACTATTCAGACCAGTCCTTGGAATTGGTTCAAAGGGAATATTGCAGATAAAAGGGGGGAAAGCTACATACCAAAAATTTTTAATTTGGTATGACTTATTTTGTCAAAAAAAATCCAGTTAACTTTAAAGTAAGAGGAGATTAGTTAACTAAATTAGAGCATATTGATCTGATTATTCTATAGTTATTAAAAATAATTTTGGAGACTTTGTAGCAATATGAAAAAAGCATATTATAATTTTAGGCGAAAAAAAGGATAAATTCTAGGTTGTGATTCTGCTTTGATTAAAAACATGTAATTTTCTACAGAAAGAGAGTCCAAGTCTCAGGGTTCCATGTTTGGCTTTACATTGTACATTGAGCTGTAGGGTATCTAAATATCTAGAAATATCTAAAATGGGAAATAAGACACAGACACACCCACTCTACAATGCGGCTTGCCACCCAAGTATCAGACTACAAGACTAAACACTAGGAATTTGGAAGAGAAGACATCACTGTCAAGTGGAATGAACAGGGAAGGTTTTTTTAATAGCAGATGGCATCTAGCTGAGCTTGAAAGAATGGGGAGATTTTCAGTAGGTTAAAACTAAGCACTTGTAGATGAGTCGGAAGATATTTCAAAGAGAAAAAGGCAGGAATGAAGGCAAGGGCAGGGGTAGCAAGGCATATGCAAGAAGCGGCAGGTAACCATATCAAAGGAGCTGGTCTGAGGTTTAGACGAAGCTAAAGAGTTTCTCCACCTTGGCACTGTTGACCTTTTGAGCTGGAAAATTCCTCTTGAGAGCTCTCCTATGTGTTGCAGGATGTTCAGCAGTATCCCTGGCCTCTACCCACTAGGCACCAGTAGCAATTCCCCAGCTGTGACCAACAAAAATGTCTCTGGGCATTGCCAAATGTCTCTGGAGGGCAAAATCACCCCTGGTTGAGAATCACTGAGCTAGAACCTGGGTTGAAACTTGGTTTCAGACAACATGAGAGCTCAGAAGTCTAGGCTCAGACAGCACATCAGTGAAATCCACAAGAGACCCATGAACACGGAGCAGAGTTTGTAATTTTTATTCTTGAGCTAGGAGGTAGGTTTGGATCCATCTTTGTGATGACCTTACAGAAGGAGCCTTGAATATCTGCAATAGAAGTCTGGACTGCAATGAGGAATAATGCATTTTCTGTTGTCTAAACTAGGAGATTGATAAAAATAATGAACGTATTTTAGTTATTAATCCAAGGACTGTGTATAAGATGGATTAAATCAACCAGCACCTGAAGGCAGGAAGACAGGGGACAATTTAGGAGTGGGCAGCAATCATTTGGGTACCAGGAAAAGGAGCCTGAAATACCGTGACAGATGTAGAAAGGATGGACGAACGATGTCAAAATCGAAGAGTATCGTCAAAAGTTTAAATAAGCTAAATGTATGGCATCCCATCTAAGCCTCTGGAAACTTCAACTGTCACTGCAATTTAACTATGAGCAGAGAAGCTGCATGAGCTTGGTCACATTTGGTAAATTTTAGTACCGCAGGAAGACTCCTTCAAGAGTTTCTTTAATTTATTATTTTTAATTCCTTGGACTTATGCAGCTTCATGACACTCGACCAGAAAAGGATTAATGAAATAAGTTTATAAATATTTATAAATTGATTTATGCAGCGATTTTGAAATAAAAAATAGCAACTCAAGTTGGGACTGCCAACATTAGAGCTACACCGAGGGCAGTGAAGTACCCCAGTCATTCGGAACTTGATGCATTGTTCCATTTAGCACATCAGCTCCTTGCAAAATATTTAAGGTGTCTAATGTTTTAGCAGTGATATCCCCTCTAGTCGCTTGCTGTGCTGGGGTTTTTGGTAAAAATCACTTAGGATATGAAATAAATGATGCAATTCCATTCCAGAAGGCTCTAGAAGTCCACATTCTTACTCATTTCTGTAATGTTCAACTGGAGTGAAGTAGAAAGGCCCAGAGACAGACTCTGCTGGAATCATAGTTTATGAATGAATCTCACTGAACTTTCTGTACTTTCTTTCCACTTTCAAATAAAGCTGGTTATCTGAATAAACCCTGCTTTCCCACATTACAAAAGACATAGGTCAGGGAAATATTTAATTATGTACCATTTTTTTTTCTATCAAGCTTTGCTTTATAAAAAACTGAGACTATAGAGAGATACAAGTGATATATCATCTTTTAAAATGATAAAAATCTAGGGGCCGGCCCAGTGGCGCAAGTGGTTAGGTGCGCTTGCTCCACTGCAGCAGCCTGGGGTTTGCCAATTTGGATCCCAGGCGTGCACCGACGCACCACTTGGCAAGTCATGCTGTGGTGGCGTCCCATATAAAGTGGAGGAAGATGGGCATGGATGTTAGCCCAGGGCCAGTCTTCCTCAGCAAAAAGAGGATTGGCAGATGTTAGCTGAGGGCCGATCTTCCTCACAAAAAAAATAAACAAATAAAATAATGAAAATCTAGTAATGACAGCTAAAATTATAAATTAAGATGAAAGAAACCCCATAATCTCTTTACCCTGTAACACATATTTATTTTAATATATATAATAAGCAGTTATATTTCATATAGGATCAAATGTTTTTTGTTGTTATTGTTGTTTTTTGTTTTTAGTTTAAAGGCCACTAGAGTGAGAAAGTAATTATTCTTCTGTGATAAATTCCCATTATGGGCGCTAAGATTTTCGATTTATGCTGTTGTTCCTCTTATCAGCTACTATCCTTCTGAACCATCTCAGAATCACTAAATGGGCTCCTGAACTTCCCTCTCCACAAACTTACAAGTTCCTATATTTTTTTACACCTTTTTTTTTTTTTAAAACAACCATCTCTAGCTTATAGTATGGACCCTAATTTTGCAATTACTTGGCGAATAAAGTAACTCAAGTATTTAATTCAAAAGCAGGAAATATTTGAAAATTGTGTCAGGGGGAAAACTTAGAAGCCCCGGGGGAAGAAGTTTTATATTATCTCAATACCCCTTGGTCTGATTGTTTTGCCACTGCTTAAGCATTTGTGTCCAAAGATAAAGCTGTAGATCAACAAAATAATTGGCAGTCATTTTCCCTCAAGATATTTCACATTCTCTAGCTTCCTCCAGACGACCCCATCATAGAAATCTCGAAAACTTTTGTCATGCCATAAAACACCACCACCACATTTAGCCACACACAATTCCCCCTCCCAGGCCCCCTCCTCTGAAACAAAGGTGGAGTGGTCTCACCCTCAGCTTCTTTGTTCCCGACTTCACAAAGGACACAGGACAGCATTTCCTATGGGACAGTGCCCAGAAAATGGCTGGCACCCCACGAGGGCAGCTATTAACAGTAATAAGAACATGAGCTACATTTATAATCAAAGATAACATGACTAGATCCCTGTTCCGGTTTAATAAGATAATTGAAAATTACCTCATGCAAGGTGTTCAATGACCAATAAATGTTTGGATGGTGGCCAATGGCCTCTGGATATACAGGCATTTGATTATGAAAGGATGTTTGGCTGTTTCCCAGAAAGAACAGATAAAAAAGGGCAGAGCTATTTTCTCCCTTTTCCATGTGCATGGCATGAGAGCAAACACGGGCTAGGACAAGGTTGAATCAGGGACAATATGTAACTGTTTGGCCAGTGATGAAATACTCAACGTGGGGATGTTTTCCCACCAAGATTTAACCAAGAGCAAACTGACTGGAAAAAAAACAACTCTTGCAGGGAAAGTTAAATGAATAGCCATGAAGGCTTGGAGACAGAACTCCTGATAACCAGTCAAGTTTTAATAACTAGATTTTACAAATGAGGACAATCTAGTACTGATAAATCAGGGGTAAAATTTGGGGAAGAATACTCATCTCTATAGTTTCTTGCCTGCAAGAATTCATGTATATTTACAACACCCTGTCAATCAGCATTTTTTTAAACTGTATTAAGAATTGTGCTTCTATAGTGATTAACAAAGAACGATATAAGGAGTAGTCTTCCAGTAGCTTCCACACTGGAATTTCTTATTTTCTATTTAACATATTCAACCTTGATCAAGGAAGCAATGTTTTGAAATTCATTTATTTCTCTAAGTCAGACCATTTTTGGTGTTCAGATTTCATTTTTGTGTTTCTTATTCATTTTAGCCACCCATGTGAGAGACTCACTGCAGCTGAGAAGCATCCTACCAATATTATCTGTGTTTCTTGAGTGTATCTTGGCTACAAAAGGCAGTAAAGTGTTCATCTCGAGTTAGATCAATTGCTGCCTCATGTTAGATGGGCAGGGAAAGGCCACAGCCCCTAGGGATATCTGTTTAGTACTCATAATCATTCAAAAGAAGTTAAGTGAGAGAAAAAAATAAAGAAAAGTAAGGATGATGGAAAGCAGAGAAAATATAAAGGTAGTAGTGAATTTTTTAAGAAGGGATTAAGTAGTAATATATTAGTCTAAACTTACACAAGAGAATGACATTTAGACTGGGAATCAGCCAGTCTCCATTTCTATTATATTGAACCATATGCCATTGCTGATACTTGAATTTTTGATCTAAAAATGACAAATCATATGAATCAACATAACACTAAAAATCGGAGGGAGTCTACCTAAAGGTGCCACAGAAGAGTTGATTTAATTTAGACCTGGATCAAAGGATATATTTTGGAAGGAAATGACACACCAGTTCAGGAGGAGTGACTTCACACTATTCATCTGAGCAGCTTTATAAGTTTTACCAATGACCCTAGAGAACAGAAAGTACCTAGGTCCAGTGGGAATGGAAGAGATGACTTTTCTAGATGTTCTACCGTCAAGAAGAATGTTCATTGAGTCTGCAATGGCCTTCTAAGTTCTGTGGGGAGTTACAAAGGATGCCTCCAGACTGAGACACAGATCATCCAGTGGAGGGGAGAAGAAAACCATGTAAACGCATCATCCACCGAACAGCTTCAGTGAGGGGGAAATAAAGAGTTCAATCAGCGAGCACAGATAATTTGTAGGTCTTGAGCCAAGTTTACAGGGAATGAAGCTTTACTTCCTTTTACATTCTTAATCTTCTGGGTCTCAGCAGGGGTTGAAACAGCTCCATATAAAAGAACAGGGCAATTATTGGGCCCTTTGAACTGTACTGTGTAGGGCAATTCCAGTGGGATCGTGTGTTTATAGGCAAATTAGTAGCTTCAATGGTTTATTGTTAAGCTAACAAGTCATTAGAAGGGCCTGCCCCCCCAAGCACACTCTCTGAAGGTATTCATAAATTGTGATTCTGGGTTAGAGAAATAGAGTAGTTGGTTAAAACCAGTGTATCTGGACTCTCTGTTCTCCCTGTCCCAGACGTGAACATAGAGGAAACGTATCAGGAATAGCATTGTGTGAGCTTTATGCTGTGGTGTTGATTTTGTATTTTTAAATGCAGTTTGAGTCAGATTAATTTGCTACCTAACAGATCTGACCAAATGAAGAGACTCACTTTGACTGCCACTCTTTGGAACAGAGGAAGGCGTGAATGAAGGGTTGAAGAAAACCAGCTGGCCCAAGATTATCCATTTCCCTTTCTTCTTGGCATTCTTCTGCCAGATGCTTATAAGTTGTGTGAAAAGCACATGCCAGCTTTCTCTACCAGAATCATAGACACTGAAGTCAGGACCCTCCATGACCAAAAGATTCCTGACTCTTTCAGGGATTGCTAGCAAAGCAGGAGAAATCTTCTTTTGCTCTTAATAATCTGTCTTCTTTCCAATTCTTACTTTACTCTCCCTCCCTTTTACATTCAATTCTCTTCTGACACACATACTCATATGTCTTGACCGTTTCACTTAGGGAAGAGGTGGTCAGGGCATGGCTCGATATTCTAAGACAGACTACCAGTGTCAGGTTGACCATAAACAGAGAAGCAATAGATTCTGCTCTAGTAGTTATATTCCAAGGAGAGAGGCTTAATTCTGAATTTATATTCTTATCAAGACACTGAAGACATCTACTTTATTTCATATATTTTACTTTAAGACAGTTCACTTTTGAAAGACATCCTTCTCTTTCATCTCTTATGTTACCTGGTAAAAAGTTTATTGCAATGTAGACTACCAGATCTCATTTATTTTTTGTCAAGAGGGTGGGCTGATACAAAAAACAATGAAGGAGGTGCCTAGTCATATTCAAATGAACACACTGACTTTTCTTACTTGTTTTATTTGTGGATGAATGAGTAACCCTTCTCTCTGAAAAAGTAATGGTAGTGCACAAGACACCCTCAGTAACAGACTGAGTTAAACGCTGTCCACCTAGGAGAAGACTGCTGAAACGGTGGGAGCAAATGGGGTTTCAATACTTTAATCCAAATCATCTGTTGTTATTGAAAAAGGAATCTGTGATGTACCTTAATCATGTTCCTATAGATGCTGTGAGATTTTTAAAGATGGATTTGCTAGGTGTTCTTTCAAAGTTTTTCCTAAGACAAAGCAAAATACCCATAAAATAATGTGAACAATTCAGGCATGTCTCAAATTTGGAGTTAGTGAAAGAGGTTAGGAGTCATTTCATGGAAGCCTTCTATAGTGAAGACCTGATCTGGTCAATCCCCATCGGTGTACAAAGAAGTAAGAAGCTTTATGGTTTCATTCATGTTCATTTGATTTACATTTATTTATTATTTATTAGTCAATACATAGGTGCATTAAACAGTTCTGAATTACCCACTTATGAGTTACTTTTGAGGTGAGAGGAAAGAGGAAAATGTCCTTCATAAATAGCATCATGGCTCTGCCCTGTGGGAGATCCAATTTCAGCTCTTATTTTGTTCAGAAATGCTCTCTTCCTTCCTAAAGGGCTTCAAAACACCAGCCCCATGCCACAGTGGTGCTGACTGCTGAGAGGGCAGAAAGGATGCAGCTGACAAAGATAACAGGCCCAGCTCATCCAGGTGCTTGAGACAGAGAGCTGCAGCAACATGCAGCCATTCTCAGCCATTCCCACCAGAGAGGAAAGCAGGCAGCCAACACTATGCGGAGCATACTGGAAGCAAAGCCTTCTGTGAAAATCAATTGATCAAGACCAAAGACTTGTGTAGATGCAAAGCAAAGGCTAAGAATTCTCTGGGTTTAGTAAACAGGTCTCAAGGAGATACGCAGGCATTACAGTACACACAGGGAAGAACAGGAGCAACATGAGACAGACAGACAAAGACTGGACCAGAACAGAAAAACTCCCTTGTTCACATTACCCATCTTCCAAAGAGGAGGAACTGGGTATCACAACCTGCTGAGTATGTTCTATGCCTGATTTTATCATGTGAAACTGAGTAAATGATATATAATCCTCATTCCAGAGGGTACAGTCTATCATTCTCCATACACTCCTATGTCATTTTCATAAAGTCCCCATTATACAACATTTTCAGGCACTGCTAAATGTAGATACCTGGACTAGGTGGCCTCTAATTAATATTCAAGAATCTGACAGCCAAAAGTATAAAAACTCAGTCATCGATTTAAAAAGGCATGCATCTCAGTGAGCATGAAAATATTTATTATGAACTGATTTAATATTAGTTAAGAATAGATAAATAATATCGGAGATTACTGGTCTAAAACAAAACAGATATCAGCTATAAGACCTAAAAAGAAGGAAAAAAGGAAAAAAAAAAACCAGTACCCACTACAGAATTCTGTCTTAACAAAGGTGATCTCTGCCTGGATGTGCTACACAGTACATCAGCAAAATCCTCGCTTATTCTGTGCCCTAGGTTTCACCTTGGCTACCAGAGGCTCCTTCCATAAGCCAAGAAAGTAAGAGTAATGACCCAACATTAAAATATTTTTCCTTGTTAGTCTCTTAAGAAATGTAGAATGCTTGCCACTCATGGTGTACCAACAAGAAGTTTACACCTCAGTAAGAACCTGGTTTCTGTCCTTCAGTCCAAAGAGAATATGAAATGCCAGGTGCTACTTTGACTTGGCAGTAGGAATTGTCAGTCCTTTCAGCTAGAATAGAGAGAGATTTCAGTTAACAAAAAAAAAGTGTCTTCCCGTTTCCCTTGGTCATTTGCCCCTACTTCCCAGGTCAGTGAAAGGACATTGAGCACCATGATTATTGCTATTTTACAGCATTATCTTTCTGACATTTGAATACGGTTGTACTTTTTCTTCTCAAATATTGGTGGTTATTGCTTAATTAAATTGGTTAGTTGGAGGATATAGCACTGTCAGATTTTAAGTTATAGTTCTCATTGATCAGGAGAGAAAGCAAAATGGTCTGGTAAAAAAAAAACCTGACATCAGACTGACCATCTGGATGCCAACCATGACCCAGGGGCAACAATAATAGTTAATCCCTGAGAGTACATCTTCTAGTCCATACTGGAGGAGGTGCAATCAAGAGAAGTAGGGAGTGGACAGAAGAGATAAAATGAACAAAGATTAAAACGGTGTCATTGTCCATTTATGACCCTATAATTTTACTGTGTCATTTAACGAAGAGATTGAGCACAAACTCCACATAATTCCATATAAATGACCAACCCCACAGGTAAACTATGTGGCTTTATGCAAGCTGCGTGACTGACATAAGCTATTTACCATTTTATCAGTGATGGAATAATAGAAGCAGGTGTTCCTGCCGGTCTAAGCAGAATACGTTTACTAAACATTTTATAAATCTATCAGACTGTTGTATCAGTGATGCATTGTACTACTGTATTCTTCTTAGGCCTAAGTTATGGAAAAAAACCGCACAAACCTCCTGCTAAGAATCAAAGAGTGAGGTCCACATTTCTTATGCTCTTTTTTTTTATGTCTATTTACAAAAACAAACAAACAAGCTTTCCATTGTACTTGGGAACTGCCTTTACATTAATTTCAAATGAAAAAAACAACCCCACAATTTTCCTGTGAGCAAACCAACTTTCCTAGTTCTGGTTCATTTATTTCTCTTTAATATTTCAAAGGTTTGTGGCTTTGGAAACATTTATTTAAAAAAAAAATGCTGCAATTGTAGGGAAATGCAATGACTGATAAAAATGAAAAGTGGAATTGAGGGTTTTGTCTAGTGTCTTTCTATTGTTCACAGATCTCTTCTGGGATGCCTCTTTGATCTAGAAATTCTTAAGCTGCAGCCAGCGCCAGGTCTCAGCATACACTATAAATGCGCTCAGCTACGGAGGCACAGAGGCGCTATTCTCTGCCCTGTTCCACACAGTGATAGCTGCAGACTCTCTCCCTCAGACTATTTGCTGGAACTTGATCAGCCATCCAACTGCCACATACGAAGAACTGCTTAGCAGCCTTTGTCAAAAAAGCAGTGCTTCTCTGCAGCGACGGACTCCTGGGGCTCTGGGCCAATGCCTAAGGCCTCTGCAGCCAGCACTCAGACACAGAACGCACGTGATACTCATTGAGAGAATGCATAAATGAATAAATATAAGAATAACAGGATACGACAGAATTGCAGAAAACTGGCTGTGCTTCCTGAAGGTGGTGGAGTTGGGGGGCCCACGGAAGAGGCCGTTTTGGTAATTCTTAAGCTTTCTTACCCTGTGATCTGAAAGTCAGGGAAGGATTGTGCCCATGGAGGATGGGTAGACTCGTAGCCTCACAGGAGAGACCTCTGGTGATTCTGAAGGCCTAGCCGAATCCAGAGCCAGCTCAGCGGACAGTGAGGGTCTGAGGATGTTTCTCACACCATTCAAATCATCTTAGTTAGAGGAGCACTTCCAATTGCATAGTTAGAGGTTATCCAAGGCCAGAGAGTACCACATTTTTCAACCCATGTCTTGGTGGTCACATTACTTAAAGTCTCAGTTTGAAACTGAGGTGATTGGAAAAAAGTGCCAATTTATCCTTGATAGTTTAAACGGGAATTTTCAGATTAAGAAGAAAAATGCCAGTGAACAGGTTGGGACACATAGGACACCACTAAACTGAGTACATGTTGGTTTTGAAAGGGACTCCAAGTATCAAGAAAGCGGAAATGAACTCAAGTTATCCTGAAATATTTAAGTTAGACACCCAAACGACGTTCTGACTAGAATGTGTACTGGAAAATGGATTGCACGGCTCATGGTGGATATGAGACCACCCATGGCTTTTCCACCTGAGTATCTATTTGTAGAGTTATGCTTTGGTCTTTGGTGGTCTCTTCCAGGCCACAGGAAGATAGGTCACATTTCTTTTTCCGCAAATTTAAAAGAAAATGTATATAGCTTTCAACTTGAAATGGAGTTGATTCTCATGTCAATGCCATCTTTGGGACTCCCTGCTACACAACTAAGGAGAGTGTTTCCACCAAAGACCTGCCTGCACCTCCAGCAATGAAGGCCTTCGGACAGGGTGTTAGGCAGCTGTATACTCTTCAAAGTACTGTGTGGTGATACCAGTTGGTGTAGCTGAAGTCTTTTCGTGGTATTGTTACTACACAAAAACATGTAACGGTACTGAATAGATATACTTTATAGTAACCAATACTGATTGAGTACTTAGTGGTGCTTTACATATCATCTCATTTAATCTTTAAAATACCACCTTCCTCTCACAAGAGGCCCTATTATTATTACTATACTCAATTTACAATGAGGAATGAAATGTGCTCAAAGGCACACAGCAGAGCCAGGGCCAGAACAGAATCTGACTCTAGAGTCTACACTGGCGGTAGTGTAACATGACTAATTAAATGTTTTCCTAAGGCACTCTCAAAAGACTGAAGGAAAGGACTCACCAAATGATAACTTTATTTAGCTCTTCCCTGTCAAATAATACAAAGTCTAGTTTCCTGGAAATAAGGTGGTGGTGTGTAAAGCTCCCTGGAAGTGCTATGTGGGGTTGCTGGAACCTGTGACTGGAATGTGACTAGGGCCAGGGTAACAAACCCCTCCAGAAGGGAAAGTGGATTCTCATCCTGTACTCTCTGCAGTGGCCTTTGACTATCAATGCTTGAAGGTGGAAATCCAATTTTCAGACTTGCCAGATTTCTTGCATTAAGTCAACAATATCTCAAGGTATATCACAGGACTGTTTTTCATAGGGATCTCCAGAGGTAGACGATTTCTAAAAGGCAATTTTCTAACATCTTGAAAACAGCCTCAGTATGCTACCTCACCGGTTATAACTTTGCATTCTGCAATATCTAATGTGTATGAAATCTAACAAGGCCACTTCTTTCCACTCAGGAATCCCTTTTCAAGAAAAGAAAAAAGCATCATAAGAATAAGGACAAAAAGGGTATTAATTGATTTCCAACCCAGGTCAACTCTGATGAAACTGAAATCCTAGATAGGTGTAAATAAAATGCCTGGTGTGACAATTTTTTTCTGTGGGCAAACACACACCACCATCCATCTCACCTAATTAAAAACGTTTCCAAATGCCACTGAATGTGAATTGTCTGGAACAGGCAAGAGGCCTTCAGAGTGGAACCTTCCTCTTGTCCACCTAAGAATGCCTCTGGTTATGTTGTTTATCTAAATTCTGGTCTGCATTCTTTCTAGAGTCGTTTACATTTTTGTTAATTAGGTCCATTAATTTATCTGGCAGAACAATTTTACAGCAAGACTCTACCTCTAATTCTCTAACCAATCACCAGTCTTGGCCTTTATTTAATGCTGTGAGAATTTAGATTTAAAATAAACCCATGGAGTGCCAGAAATTTTCTTGACTCTTTCTAGCTACAGCCCCAACAAGTCACAACTTGACTTGGATTTTCTTCAGGGATAAGGTGTGAGCAAGATTTCTACACCTGCCGAGGAACGCCTGTTATTATGTCCCTCAAGATAAGTTTTTTTCTTGGAATTCGAATATTATTTCTGGAGTTTCTGAGTGCTTAGATTCGGGTATTTCACTAATCTCTTTTAATGACAAGTGTGTATGATGAATTTAAAAAGATATTTAGTCTACAATGGACTTGAGAACTATCTTCAAAAATATAAAGAAAATTCTTATAAAATGTTGAAAGGTGAAGGAAAATAAAAAGTAAAAAATTTAATTATCAAAAATAGTAAATATATTTTTTTGCTGATAAGCCTCAAAAAAGTTTCTTAAGTAACCAAAATTAATATTTTGGGTAATACAAAATTTTAATAGTAGCTAGCATGTATAGTACACTATTATGTGTCTGCTATGATTCCAAATGCTTTCTCTCTTTAGAATTTAAGTATCAGTTTGGTTTCCATTTTTCAGTTGAGGAAACTGAGGCACAGATAGTTGAAGCAACTTACTGAAGATCACGCAGCTAATAAACAGCTGAGCCTGGTATTGATAAAAGGGAATCTGAGTCTAGAAGGCATACCCTTAACCACTACCTTATACTGTCTTTGCATACAGACTTAGAGTAAATATTAAGAAAGCTTCTTGACCTAAGGCTGGTGAGTTAAAAAAATCAAAATACTTAGAAAGGAAAGGAAATGACCTACTTCTGTGAGATAAAGAGGGAAAAAACACCCCTAAACTTCCACTACAACAAGTCAGGAGTTCAGGACAGTATTTTAGAAAGAACTTAGTAAATTTCTTGTTTATCTCTGTAATGTCTTCTTCCTCCCAGCCTGTGGTGGTTTCCACCTGCGATGCAGAGACATCTATAGAGCTCCTGCACTCTCACCGAGGGAGTAAGTGCTGAACAAGTCTCTTTGAAACATATGTCTCTTTGAAAGTTTAATGGAGGCTTTTTCCTCATTCTCCTTGTTGCTCTTTAGGAAACAGGTTGCATACTTTCAGGCACGGTGCCTTATCTTGTTCTCCTGGAAGAGGCAAGCGCTCCATGTTCCTAAGGAAAAAACGATCACTTTGATCATGCTGCCTGCATGTCAGACTCTCTTCACAAACAATACACTGATTTTAAAAGTTCGTTCTCACTAAAGAAAACTGAGTGTATGACAGGGTTTGGAGGGAAGTCACCTGTTAGACATCTTTCACAGTGACGCTCCTGAAATCTATAAGAGCTGACCCAACTGTATTAGCTGGAAATGTACAGTTATCCTCAACCAATAAAACACCTTATGGTGTGTCTTTTGGGTTCATAACTAACCTCAATAATAATCCATTTTCAGTTACAAGTCAAGACAGCTCCGACTCTTCATGTTCTGATAAATAAATCGTCTGACAATCGGGAGCTAATTGTCACAGTGGGACAGTGTGAAAGGCTTGTAATCATGGCCTTTATTGTCACAATTAATTTTCATATTGTAGCAAAATATAACCTCAGGAACCCCTTAGAATTGAAAAAAATCACTTTCTATTCAAATGTAGAGTTTATGTGCTTTAAATAAATTTTGGTAGTTTCAAACTATCTCGGTCTCTTCAAAATGAGCAATCAACACTTTCATGCTATCTGGGAATAACGAACAAAGCTGTAAAAAGTCCATTTCCAAAGAATAGATGGGCCCTCCCTATTCATGGGCAAAGTACTCTCAATATTTTATAGATTTACTCTTTTAGATCTGTACCACAAATTCTAAAAAAACCTGTACTTATTTAAGGCCAGAGTACATTTAGAAACAACAAAAAGTCACGTTAAACTAGAAGTAGATTGGCAAAATAAACATCCTTGTTAAGAGAAAGCTCTTACAACAGCATGCTAATAAATCCAAACAATACTTAGAGCATATTACGGAGAGCAACTTAAAATGGTGCTGAGATTTGGGGAAGTAATTAGTGCTTAGAAGATGCCCTTGGGGGTTACCTGGACTGTTTTTTAAATTTTTTTTTTAGAGAAAAATAACAAAGGTTCAATCTTGGATAATTAAATATACAGAGGACTCAAAATTCATTTACTTCTCATGAACAAAGTTTCAGTAATTATCTTTCCTACAGCAGAGGGGAATTGGGCAGTGTGGTTTTGACTGGGACTCTGCATAGAGTGGTATGCTGTTTGCTTCATTTAACTTTCTTTAATATTATTAATCTTTGGGAAATTAGACTCTTCTCTGAGCAGTGTGAACTGCCATCCTCCAAGCAACTGGATAATCAGGTAGGAAAAACCTTCTCTCTGAGACACAGCTGCCACTAGCACTTGATTTTTCTTAACCATCCCTCCCTGAGAGTGAGAAATGAAAAGAACGTTTCTCTAACAAAATTTCTGGCAGAGGCATCCTGAAAAGATAATTGGAGGCTTCATATAAATCAGTTTTGCTGAACTTAGTAAAACGAAGCCAAACAAAAATTACCCCTCAAGTGGATTGATTTCGGTTAGATACCCAGAGGACTTGGGTGTCTATTTCTGATCTGTATAAAACTGGATACTCTTAGATCCGGCATCAGAGGCATCTGATCAAGTGCCTGCTCTGCCGTATCCGTGCTACTGCCCAGAGTGTGATGGTCAGGAGCAGAAGCTCTGGACAGAGGCAGAGCTGGATTTGAACTCTGGCTGTATCCCTTTGTACTTTGGATGAGTTCATCTCTAAACATCAGTTCTCTCATCCCCAAATGTAGATGATAACACTTTTCTCCTACATTTCTTGGGAGAACCAATTGAAACAAGGTAAGACACTTCGTACAAAACTTGGCACACAGCGCAATGGCAATTATCTGCAACAATAAAAATAAGTATCATTAACATCACGCAAGAGACAAATTAGAATAAAGCGCTGATTTGATGGAGCCACCTAGAAGTAGTGTGTTGTGGCATAAAAAATCCTGAATTTGGATTCAGAAAATTAAAGACAATCCCAGCTCTGCTGCTTGGTCACTGTGGGACTTGGAGCAAATTACATAGGTTCTCTGCATTTCAGTTTCTCCATATGAATAATGGGAATAATTGTCTTCAACATGGAATAAAGGAGATACTGTCAGTTTGAAAGTGTCTAGTATTGTGGCTTACCACTTAGCAAGTGCTTCACAAACATTAGCAGAAGCTCCATCTTTCTGTAGAGCTCCAACGATAAGCCTCTCTTCCAGGAGATAAGACACAGACAACTGGGTCAGCAGCAATTTTGGATCTGTAACTGGCATGAATTTGGCAAATACTGGCCTCTTAGATGTCAATATTACAACTGATTTTCAAAAGGCAAGAAAGCACCTTCTTCTTAATGCCATGGCAAGCTTATCATTCCCTATGGATTTGCTATACTCTCCAGATACTGGGAAAATCTGTTATAACACCACCATTTGATATCTGCATCTACATCATATGACAGAAGGAAAGTCTTAAGCATATAAATAAGGTTACCATAGAATAATTGATAATTAGTCACGTTCACATGTTATAAAATTCCCATAAATAAATCATTTGTGCACACTGTGTCCAACTAGAGGCAGTTCTTACAGGCAGATGTACTATACGCATACACTCAATATATAGTCAATACAAAGTAATAAGTTCAGCTGAGACTCTTTCAACTGTGTCTTAGCATCATAAAATGTCCAAAAAGAAATTGGATAAAATAGGCACAAAATTTCCTTTCCAAGAAATTTAGTATTTAGGAGATTATGCGTAATTTGTGACTATGATATCACAGAGAACAGAAGAAGGAATAGAATGGCCTGGAAGTGTGAGGATTTTTCAGTAGCTAAATGGTTTTCTCTCCTGATGAAATAGGCTTAAAATATTAGCAGAGGTGGTATGAATTAATCCTGAAACAAACACTAGATCTGCCATATGAGACTTAATTGATGTAGGAGCTAATAGAGAATTTTGTAATATATAAGATCAAAATAAGATAATAAAGACATGTTCCTTGAACTGAAATCTCACACGTTTAATCGTTAGCCCTGCTCAGAGTCAAGGGAAGTAGAGACTATACTTTTACCACTAAATCAAATGGGACTATGTAAAAGGCACAAGGAAGGGAGAAGGGTTTAGGATGGAAACCTGAGAGTTGAGTCATCTCTTGATTCGGCTATGATTGTGATGTTTATGATCCAAATGAGCCAAGCTCCAGCATTCATTATAAATATGTCACAGAGCCTGCTAATCTAGGTTAAAAGTAATCTGCTAACTAGTTGTCACAATGAAGTTCATAGGATCCTCACTATCCCTTCCTCACTACCCATTCTCACAACACCCAAGCAGAACAAGCCCAGGTCAAAGGTTAATTAGATGGTTCCTGAGCCCCTAAAAGAGCAAAGCCACTCAAGAGAGAAAAAAATACTCATGCAGAAGTAGGAGGCACCTTGTCTATGAAGGTAACACAGGTTCTCCAAGTCTATTTGCTTATAATTTATCTGGGGAGATAAGAAGAAAATGCAGAATAATTAGTGCTATGCAAAGTGCCTAATATCTAAACAGTCTTTAATTAATACTCGCTAACGAATAAAAAAATGAATGATTGAGTGAATGAATGAATAAGTGAAAGTACTAATAAGGCAATATATAAAAATGCCAAAATGTCAGAGGAATAGGGCATCTCAGGGGCTTGAAAGAACAAGGAAGCCATCACTGAAAATGTGGAATTGGGCCAAGCTTTTAAGGATAGGCTTTTAATATACATATATTCCCATTTATAGTTACTATACTAACTGGCTTTTAACAGGCAATAATAAATTTATCCCAAGTGGTAATGTTTACAAAGAATTCATTTACTAAGGTAAAAAAAAACCACTTTAATTATAAATTACTAGTATTATCCTTAGATAGTTAATGGCTGATTTTGTATAAATGCCCTCAAAATTAAGGTATGAAGTATGCTTCTGATACTTTCATCAGCTGCCAAATATGAATGATAATATTTGTTTCCCATTGTCACTGAGGCACTGACATAACTAGTATTATTTTAAAGTATCTACTGGTTACAAAATGCAAAACAATGATAATAACTCTTCATATGACCCTTCACAAAGTCATTAAACACTGAAGAAGTTTCTCTAGTAGAAAAACCAACACTACTTCAATTACCTTTCAAGAGATCTCTGCTATTTGCAATTCTCTCACTGCACTGCTCCTGCTGGTATATACATTTGCTACAACCAGTGTACTAAAAACTGTCAAAGCCTAATTGTTATAATTTTTGAGCTAGTAGAATTTGCTAATGACTTTTTTGCTGTCAGTTGGATGGTTCCTATATTGAGAAATGTGTGTGTTCCCTTCCCCGTTCCCATCACCATTTACCTGCATGTATATTTTAAATACCAGTGAGGCTTCTGAATATATTTTAAGTACCTGGGTAATGATAAAAAACAATTTGCAAGGCAAATGCATTGATCAGCCTGATCTCTTGACCTAAGGTTTTGATGATGTTTGTTGAGAACTTTGGGCATCAACATTGGCCTCTGGATCTCTACTGTCTTCAAAATTCTACTTGTGTTATTTCCTTTGGCTTGGGAAAAATAGCAGTTTAAAAGATTTATAGGATAAATATGGAAAAGATATAATAGATGAAGATCATGCTAGCATGAAAATAATTCATTCAACAACAGAATTAGTAAAAATGAGCAGGAAAAAAATTTTAACCATTAACAGCCAGTGAAGTGCCAAAAGCTTGTTTTTGTCCTCCCTAGTCAGAATGCAGGAATCCTAAAAAGGAGTCTGGGATTATGGAATAAGATCTTTGCTTTGATTTGTTACGTTAAGCTTTGCTAAACACTTTATTTTACTTTAATTCTGGACACTGCAAAGAGTGACATTAAGTAACTGTGTTCTAGAGGAAAAGAAATATATACTGTGCCCCTTTAGTAAAACTGTTTTTAAATTCTAATAGAATTTCAAGGTTATTATCTATTTCAGATCAACAGTGGGGGTCAGAGTTCACAGCAGCCGGAATTTACAAACCTCCAATGGGTTTTGATTGACAGCAATCAGCATCTCTTCAGCATCACTGAGGGAACAAAGTACAGGTCAAGACAGCGGGCGATTTCATCTGTCATTTTTAATTATCTAAATGATATTCACAGACAAAACCTTTCCCATCCATCAGGGCATCACATTACCATAGACAATGTTTGTTTAAAGAAGAGGCCATAAAATCAAACAATTATGAATGCAGACAAGCCTTGCCATTGACTGCATAAATAATCAAGCAAGAGTTCCAAAACTCTCTGCTAATGAATTGGTAGATTGCTGGCAGGAAGTGGCGAGTAATAATATAGACAATAGTCTAATGTTCTTATTGACTTTTACTAAAGCTTGACTACAGTCGCAAAGATTCAAAAATGACGTCAAGTGAGGTTTCCATAGGAGCGATATTGATAGCAGTACACAGCTAAAATACAAGTAGTTAACTCTTGACCTTATGGTAGGACCAGAGATCCCCAGGGAGCGCTGAAACGCTAGCAGGATAATATATCATGAACTGAGCCAACAGCCGCGGGGGCCCTGACAGCATTACCACACAGGGAAGGGGCCCTTCTTTTGCCATTTGTAACACAGTAATCTCTAATAATTCAGCTGCAACCCTGAAAATTAACTCTATTTCAGTTTGTTACATGAGTAAATAAAGATTTGTACCTCTCTCTCTTTTTTTTTTTGTAACAGTGAAGGAAGAGAATATACCTAAAATACACGTAACTGGTAGCAGCTAGCTGAAGTTCAACATCAACATCACAAAGGAGGATTTAAGGGGGCAGATTCTGCATCTAAGAGAAGAGCGCACCCCAGCAAATACGATTTCTTACAGACACTCAGCAAATCACAACCCACAGCCATGCCCATGAGCCTGAGAGTGTCATTTTCTGCTGTTAACCTCCAGGTTTCAAGTTCACATTTTATGAATTGAGAAGACACGGAGTAGGAGAGGAAGGAAAAAACCATGGAATATAAGAAGGCAAAATCCAACGGGCAGAAGACCAGAAGTGAGTAGAAAATAGGTAAAATGCAAACTCTGTCTTTGTTTCGGTAGCTACTCTGCAAACAATACACCATAACACAGCTTCATCTAGCAGCTTCTAGGAGCTTTCCGGGCTTCTAGACCCTTTAGAAACATGGAAATAGTCATAACAAAGCACAAAAGAATGTTCTACTAGTTTCAAAAGACAGATGACATTAATACAGGTCTTATGCTGATAAATTCCTAGTTCGATTCTAAGCTTCAGTACCTCTTAAGCGATTATTGTATTATTTTCATTATATTAAAATTTCAATGTAAAACAAAAAAGCATAGTCACCGGCATCAGAGAGACAGGTGCCTCCTATCTTCATCATTTACTAGCTAAGTGACTTAGAGTTTTTTTTCTTTTATCTATAAAATGGAAATTCTAACAGCTATTTCATTGGGAGGTTGTGACTGTTAAGAACTCAATTATATAGCATCTGATAAACGCTCAGTAAATATTAATTCCTTTTTTCCCCTCTAGTTTATATTTGTTTAATACATACATGTCACAATCCAGGGGTAATTTTGAGAGTAGGAAAAATGAGCTGCTTTGTACTTCTGTACAAAGAGGGCTATGACAAGAGCAATTATCACCACATGTCCTTGAACTATTGAGATAATCCTTCTATTAGTCAAACTAACTTTCTCAATAAACATACGATCTCATAAGAATTTTAGCCATTTTAAGTCATTTTCTTTAAACTGAAAACGACAACTCTAATCTGAAAATAAAGCTCTAGAAATGTTTCAGTTGCTGATTTATTAGGAAATGTTTTTATTCAATAAAGGGATCACCTTCATCAATACAGCTATTCTCTTATTCATGTGAAATTCACTTAGTCATTTTTAAATTGTGGTATGTTTGAGATAAAGTATATCTGAGAGTTTGATCCAAGACCTGCTTCTGCCATCAATATACCCAAGGGCGAACATTTCTCTGAAGTTCCAGAAAAGCCAAGAAAAATAACACGGCATCTCGTAGGATTAACTGCAAGGTTATTACCATTGGCCTCACTTTGTGCTTTTTCTATATTTGACCATAAAAACTTCAACACAATGTATTCTTAGCCCTGAAAAAAAAATGTATCACTTCTCTTTCTGTCTGTCTCCCTCTCTCTCTTTTCTTTCTCAATCAAAAATTAGAAAAGCCTTTGAGATAGAATGAACCTGAATGAAAATAAAGTTAATAATCTTGGTAGTGAATTAACATATGGACCAAAGATCATGGACTTCTGTTTTCCCTCTGCTTAAATACCCACTCCTGTCTCTGAATATTTGATTAGTTGCTTTGGTATTAAGATGTTTCTGACTTCTGTGCTTTGGTGTTCCCCTTCTTGTTACCTTGATGGACATTAAGTAGCTCAAAGGGATGCATAACATAAGTGGTAGGGACAGCTGAAGAACAAAATCTGCAAATGTTCCAAGGTTCACATTTGTAAAAGAAAGTACAGGACATACAGAGTGCTTTTTTAGATGTTTTTTAAGGAAGAGAACTACAGTTTTTAGTTAAATTTCAAAGAAGGGGGGGAGATGCAGTTATTTTAATTTCAAGAGAGTTCAGAAATTAAATGCAGTGTTAAACAAGAAAAAAACAAACAGGTGTCACCCTTCTTTTCTTAGTGTAAGTATAGATTCTAGATCCTAAAAATGCAGTGTAATATACAAACACAGATGCATACTCTTCCCCACATTTTAAAGATGGGAACATAACAGCATCCACAAAATTCTAGGTATATTCCAGGCAAAGATTAAAGAGAAGGAAAATGCATTTGGAGGGGAACATCCATCGTGTACATACTTGGTGCAGTACACGTTACAAATTGGCTATTAGACCTGCCCTCATCTCTCTACAGAGGCAGCCACAGCTGGATCAGATCTATAATGTAATAGGGGGATGAGGTGTCTTTGGATAAGGGCCAGCATCTTAATTCCTGTTGAAAGAAATATTGCTGATAGAAATATTGACTGCTAAATTATTCTGAAGCAAGAACACGTTCTTCTTTTCTCTATCATTCTAACCTCTGATATAGGAAGCCATAGTCTCCTACATTTTTCTCAGATTGCCATCTTTTGTAGGGAGATGACACTCTTTCTACCTTATTACTACCAGGAATCTTGTTTGCTTCGTCTGCATGGCAAAAGATAGAAGGAATAAGTACCGACAGTCCCGAAAGGAAGCGTGTGCTTTTCTGCCATAAAATACCATCTTATTAAATTAAGAAGACTCAACATATAACAATTGCTCATTTTTATTACAGAGTGGCTGTATTCTGAATGGACTAATCCTTTTGCACCTACCTTAGGTCAATCCTGCCCATCTCTAATTTCCTCCTATCCAGATTCTGTGAGTATTGCTGTATTTCTCTTTTTTAACATGAGGCATTCTAGATGACATCTGAAGAATAAAATTCTTTCCATGGAACAACATTCGGCTGACAGATGACCATATGACACCCTTCAAACAGTACAATATGTCACTATCAGAACACGACTGCTGGGAAGTGTATATTCGAGGTAATATTTAATGTTCAAGTCAAAACATAATGGAATTATCCCAGCACTTAGTATGAACACACACAAAGAGAGGCAACAACACGCCTCACTCAAACATTATTTGTGTTTGGATTACAAAAAAAAGAGAAAATTTGTTATATTTTATAAATGAGAGATAGCTCACCATGTTTCAGCTCTAAATGAAAAACAAATATTAAGCCTATTTTTCTAGGATGAAGAATAATTGAGATAAATTTAACTTCTTTGATTCATCTTAATGTCACACTAAAATTTATTCAATAAAACTAAGATTGTAGCTTCAATCCCCCAGCAGCAGCCCCTGCAAACCTCACTCAAGCCCCATTAGATAGGAGAGCTGCCGTAGGGCCACTTTGTAAGCGATGACCTGAAAAGAAGAACAGAACTGAAGCGTCCAAGTCTTTCACTTCTGAGGTTGAACATAAAACTCAATACAAAGTTCCTTTTATATCTTTTTTTTTTTTGGTGAGGAAGATTGGCCCTGAGCTCACATATGTGCCCATCGTCCTCTTTTTTTTTTTTGCTGACGAAGACTGGCCCTGAGCTAACATGCGTGCCCATCTTCCTCTTTATTTTTGCTGAGGAAGACTGGCCCTGAGCTAACATGCGTGCCCATCCTCCTCCACCTTATATGGGACGCCACCACATAGCTTGACAAATGGTGCATCCATGCACCTGGGATCCAAACCTACGAACCTGGGGCTGCTGACGTGGAGCACGCACACTTAACACTACGCCACCAGGCAGGCCGCCAAAGTTCCTTTTCTAATAACACACATATTTTGGGAGTTATTGGGAAGGCCAGTGAATTATCCCAGTTGCATTCTCATAGCAAGTCCTGCTCTCCCCACGGCAAAGCTAGTTTCAAAGGGATCTTGAGAGAAGTGACTTTGTCATTATTAAAAGTATTTTAAAGGAAACACACAATTTTAAAACAAAGTACCCATGGTAGAATATTTTTGTGACATTCGTTCCAAGTGACTAACATTTTTATATTCCAAATGAATTAATAATGATCGCTCACTTGTTTTAAAGTGTTATCATTATTTACCTCCTTACACAGTCTTGCCAAGAATATGTTATATATCTTACACAATACCAAGACAGTCTTGTGTTTTTAAGGACAGAATACTCACAGTGACTTTTGCAGGAACTGTCCTTTCATTAGCTCTGTGAAGCTTAAGAGTCTACGGCATAAGCAGAGGTGATGCGCCCCATGAAGGGGAGACGAGGGACAAAGCGTTACAGTAAAGATAATCATGAAAACAGTAATAAAGGTATCAGATATGGCGCCCTTATTATTTGCCAGGCATGGTACAAAGGGCTTTATAGGGGCTATATTATTTAATTCTCATATCACTTCTATGAAATTGGTATGATGAAAATCTGTTGTTTTAAAATATGAGATCTCATTCTCTTCACCACTGCCATAGAACACAGCTTCCATATCAGGTTGTGTGGGTTCAAATTCCAATTCTATCATTTTCTCTCTCTACGAATTTGAATGAGTTATTTAATTTTCCTAAGCTTCAGTTTCCCAGTCCGTAAAGAGGAGTAAGATTATTTTTTCTGAAACATCTCAGCTCTGTCTCCATTGCAATCTCACCATCACCTCCCAGTTCAAGCTTCATCACCTTTGCCCAAGACTACGCCAACCAGTGCCGGTTGTTCCCATGCCTGCATGTGCTTTTTTCTCCCCCATGCACCTCCCACGGGACCCCAATTATACCTCCAGACTCAAAGTTTTTCATGGCTCCCCACAGCCTTCGGGGTAAAGTCTAAACTCTAATCTCTGTCATTTGGTTTCAACTTGACATTCTATCTAGACTCATCTCCTGACAGTCTTTTACCCATTACGCTGAAATCACTACGTGAATGTCAGCCTCCCCTATAATACTGTATGTTCCTTGAAGGAGAAAGATGTCTTACTTATTAATATTTCCAAGTCCAGCTCTGAACTGGCACAAAATAAGCACTCAATAAATGCTTTTTGAATAAAAATGAATAGAATGCCAATGCTAACTTATATAGCCCACATGCTCTATCCCCACAGAACCACTCCCTACATCTTTGCAAAGCCCTGAGCATCTGATCATGCCACTCTCTCCACCTGGGGGGTCTTTCTATCCTTCTCCACTTAGCATAACCACACTCACCCACCAAGTCTGCTCTAGGATCACACTGCCTGTGGCACTTCCTCTGATTCTCAATGTAGAATTCAAGCTTTCTCCCTCCAGGCTGCCTTTATTCTTTGAGTCTTCCGTGACTCCAGCTTTGCATCTCATAGATTTTATCACTATTATTTATTTCTGTATCTGCTTCCTTAGCCTGACTGGAGAAATCCACAAGAATGAGGATATTAACTATTTCTTGGTTGTTGCAGCATCTAATTGCAGGGTCCAGAAGTCAGCAAATAATTACATAAATGCCTATGTGATGGACTAGTATGCAAATTAGGGAGTGTGAACAAACTATCATTTCACTGAGAGGCCCTTCTGATATGGGACCCACCCCCACACCAACCCTTCACTCTGGGAACTGTGGGGGACCACCCTGGCATTGCCCCTTTCCATAGCTCTCCTCCTCTTCTCTTGCCCTCTCTGTAGGACTTAGGGACAAGTGCAGGCAGCCCCCAGACCATTAAACTTCTGCATCTGGATACCTGAGCTGAATAGGGACAGGGACCTGCTTAGATGGCCTCCTGCAGTACATGGTACATGGGATATCCTGGAGGAATCACCCCACCACTACCAGCCATTTATGCCAGACAAATGGATAACCAAATACTGTGGCTGGATAGCAGCACAGAGGTTTTCCCTGGGTAAGCTCCAGGCTTCTGAATTTTGCCAGCATTGGGGATGGAGCTGCAGGAGAGGATGTATTTTTCTTCACTCAGGCCCAGTGCTACCCTAAGCACCCAACCCCAAATACCCAGGCTGCCTTCACGCAAGCTTAGCCACCCACTTCCCTCAGGGGAAGGATATTCTAGGCCATACAATCCTGATGTTGGATAGAGCAAACTCTGGGTAGGAAAAGTGTATGAATACGTGTGAAATTTTGAGTTATATCAAAGTAAAAATTATGAAGGCAAGGCCTCTGTCCTAGCTTAGAAGGCAGGTCATTTGAGGTCTTGGTTGCTTCACCTCAACATAAATGTTTCAATGCTAAGATCAAGGGGCTGGACTAAATCAACTCTGGCTGCACACATTAGATCAACAGGAATCAACAGATGTGGCCACACCCAGGACTGACAGAATACATCTAAGAATGACCTAGCAATGTCATTAACGCAAGAGTGCATTAACAAGAGATAAACTTGCTCTTTTCTCTTTTAAAGAAGGATTCTGGGGAATGAAAGAGATGAAAAGGTGAATTGTTTATGTTGAGTCACTCAGCTTGCCATTGGGGCAATTATGATGAGATAAGAAAAGTACTTACTGGAAGGCAAATACTCACATTTTATGGACTTGAGCCTCTATCTCTTTTTTCACATGAAAGAGGAGAACACTGTTTATTGTCACTATGAGATTTGTTAACCCATTTCCTCTAACAGAATATGTACATCAAGAGTTTACTCACTGGGGCCGGCCCAGTGGCGTAGTGGTGAAGTTCACTTGCTCTGCTTCGGCGGCCCGGGGTTTGCAGGTTCAGATCCTGGGCGTGGACCTGTGCACCGCTTATCAAGCCATTCTGTGGCAGGCATCCCACATACAAAATAGAGGAAGATGGGCACAGATGTTAGCTCAGGACCAATCTTCCTCAGCAAAAAGAGGAAGATTGGCAACAGATGTTAGCTCAGGGCTAACCTTCCTCACCAAAAATAAAAAGAGTTTATTCACCATGCACTGATTTAAATCATTGTCCAAAATCATTTGGTCCTAATTTTCCTTAAGCACTATTACATTGGCCAAGAAAATCACAATTACACAGGCGCTCATGCGCGCACACAGTTATCTGTGTATATACATTCTTCACCACCGCCACCTACTCCAATGATGGCCATTCAGAAATGACTCACTGGGGGTGCTTAAACCCTATCACTCAAAGAGCCCAGATTGGTCTTCTGAAAACTGGCTATCACAAGGCCAACATCACTGCTTCTGACAGCTGTCTCACCCAGAGACCCAGACACACAGCCGTGCCTCTCCTGCTTGTGCTGTGGTAGCTGTGTCAATTTGGATGCCGACTGCCGGCATGACCCAAGCAGATGCAGGACCCATATGTGCAACTCCAGAGAAGATTTCCAAAGCACCGCATCTGGATGTCATCTTTTCTTTCCTGGCCCCACAGCTGAATGTTCTGCTAGACCTGATTGCTTCTCTGCTGGGGGTCAGTCTGCCAGCACCCTGTTGTGCGCATTGCCACTGCTCGACTTCAGTGTTTGAAAACAGTAACTTGGATAATCGCCTTACACTGCGGCACACCAGAGATTTACCTGTTTTGTTGGCTTTTGTACCTAAGTCTATCAAGGGAGATCTGAAAAACATTGGTGCTATTTCTTTAATTCTTAATTTTAAGGTGTTTATTTTTTAAACCTCCATTGATTAGAAATATAGGGTGCAGGGTCTAAAACAGGTATACGTAACCTTATATTTACACACACCAAGTTTCCAACAGGGAAAATTAGCGTGAAAAGAAAATGCACTATGGCAGACACGTTGTGTCAGTGTTTCTCTGATCCTGGGGCAGCTTCCCCACCTCACCGGAACAGCTATGTGCCACCAGCACCTACCCCCCAAAAAAGAAAGGAGAGTCCTCCTCTACACATCATCTCTTTTCACTTGCTCCTTTGCAAATGAGCCACTGGATGAACACTTCCTTCCAGGTGGAAGTAAAAAAATGAGAAAAAGAGATTCTTCCCCAGTGTGAATCATCATAGATTAAAAATGCTAAAGCCTTCCTCCAGGGAGAAAGAATAGCTTGATAACAAATTGACAATGACGTGTCCTCCTGCTCATCTGTGCCAGCTTTCCCAAAGCACAGACCCTTCTTTCTCTGCAGATCAAGCCTACTCCTTCTCAAGGGATGAACAGTCTCCATCGTGATCCCCAGTGTGTGGCCCATGCCTCAGTGAGGAAGAACTGGGAGGAATGAGCTTTGTTTGATTGATACGAACTCTATCAATTAGATTCCTGGGCGATAAATGTCAATGTGATGTGTATACTGATATTTCAGTGAGGAACATAAAATGGATATAGGATTTAAATAAATATTGTACAAAGAGATTGTTTTATAAAAACACACCCAGAAACTTTAAAATAATACTGAGTACTGACTTTAAATTAAAATGATTTAACCTCAAAATAAATTAAAATCTCAAAGCCTGTCAATTTTACAGAAATTGAATTAAAATACAAAATTAAAACATACAATCTCAAGGTTTTTTTTCTTTTATATTGTAACATTGATGCCTTCATTTAAAAATGAAACTGAACCACTTTTACCAACTATTACATACAGCTTAAAACGAACCTGGACTGCTACCAAGCATTTCAGCAAGAAACAACTTATATTTGGTGTTTTAAACTTAATTCATAAAACATGAAAAATCTCCATCACTGCTATTTTACGCACATAAACGGAAACCAACAGAAGCAAACAGCCAAGTATTCCTTCCATGATAGCACATGGATCTCAAAGTTCATTTTGTTTTTTGTTTTTTTTTTAATACTCTAGAGAACAGCTGGCATGTATTTTATTCCCAATATTGTCTTCTGGCAGAATGATTCATGTAAATAAAGCAGCAGATCATAACATGTTGGGGAAAGAAACAGTTAGAAGGTTAAGTTTTTCCAGTTCTGAACAACTCAAGAATAAAATCACCCCTGGGTATTTTAGGAATGGAGAAGCGCTGACCAGCCTTCAGGAAGTTGGAACACCTCTGTTCCTGTGTTTAATATTCCTCCTAAGTGAAATCATGCAAAGCCTTTAGAAGGAATTGTCCTCTCTTTCAAAGGGGTTTGACTTGAGTACAGTTAATCATCACTGTGATAAAGCAATTAAATGTATTCATAATTAGAATGAAACCAAATGTAAGTAATCAGAAAATTAAGGGGAAAATGACATTATGATGGGACTGTGTTTTCTTTAACGACCTCTTGGCCAAGAAGGACATTCTCACATCCTTGCATGGGGACTTGGGTGCATAACGTATTAACCCTAGTAGGAGCCCAGTATGTAAATTTCTTCTTCAAGTGATAAGAATACGTCTTGGAATCATTCAGGATCGCTGACTTCTCAATAATACTGCCCAAATACAAGAAGCAATTAATGATCAATCTGCTAGAAGTTATACGTATTGTTGATGCAAATTCAAGTCATTCTGCAAACCTATAGAGCACCTACTAAGAGTGCAACACAGGAGAAGACACAAAGATGGACAAGACGTGATCCCTGTTCTCAAGATGTGTATGATCTAATAGGAGACGTAAGACACACATGCAACCATTTTGGAATTTTTTTCCCAAACAACACAAATCACGTATATCTAAATGGGGGAGTTTTTATATATATGAATGATAGCTAGCCCTGAAAATGGCATTCCATTTCCTAAATTTTAATCAATTGTAAATGCAATTGACTAAACTATAAATTTTAGATCATGTCTTTAGACCTGCAGATTAGGATACAAAAATTTTTTTATAAATTCTTTGAGAGAAGAAATAATATAGAAAATAGTCCCCAAAGCTGTATTTGGTGTGCCTTATATATAGCAAGCTCTCTATTAATACTTGTTTAATGTCAATACATTGGGTCTATATTTTTCCTGCCCCAGCTAAATTGGTCTACATTTAAGAGGAGGCTGGTTATACATCTTTTCTACGATGAATAACCTCACCAATACCGAAAATAATGGGCAGTGATCTCAGTGGCAAAACCTGTTCCCTCAACCCCATCTCCCAATTACAATAATCCAGACGAATCTCCAAGGATGGAGGAAACACAATCTAGTAATTTAGATATCAATCAAAATAAATAATATAATCTCCCTTTAGATTAATTCTATGAGTTAAAGGTCTTGAGGTTAATGCAGATGTCAGTAGGAAAATAAAACCTGGATTTTTTTTTTTTAACTAAATAGATTTTAAACAGTTATTTTCAGTGGGTGTGACTAAAGGAGAAAATGCAACATGTAGAAACAAGAAGAGTATCCTCTCCCACCTATATTTTCATGTTAAGCATGGCACATTTTGGGGGAAAAATTACTTTGTGCTTTTTAAAGCTTCTTAAGTTTCTCTGAAAATCACGCTAAACTCTCCAAACATAGTTGCATGAGATTCTATTAGACACGCAGCTTTGTTGACGTGGCCCAAAATGATTTTCCCCCTCATTCTGCTTCTGCGGGCTTCCCCAAGTCTCCATTTCTGTTAATGACCTATTGCTTCTGTCTGATTCAATACAGCCCACTGGCTATGGAAATGGCAAGTCTCAGCAGGAGACAACAAAATGGTCAGCAAACAGGGCTGAGCCATGTCATTTTCCTCAAATACTTTCCCAGGAATGAAATGACAAGCTGTAAAATGTTGTCTTCTGCTCAGGGCAAATATTTCTTTATTAAACAAAAGTGCATGTCCTCTAGTTTCCATTCAAACCATAGCTTAAAGTATGTCACTTGGAAAACTTCAACTGTAAAATAATTTCTTACTTAATATTTCCCTTATAATTCCTTTCTCTGTCTCTCTCCCATTTCCACTTCAGGGTTCCAATCCCAGCTGTGCTGGTTACTAACAGCTGCAGATCCAGAAGCAAGTCACTTTACCACTCTGAACTTCAGTCTCTTCATCCTTAAAACGGAAATGATAACAGTACATAATTAAAAAGATGGGTGAGAGACCAACTGAGATAAGGTATGTCAGCAGCTCACTCAGCAAGTGCCTAACATAGAGTAAGTCTCAATAAATGTGTGCTAATATGTATTATTATTCCCCAAACTTTCATAGTTCTGTATTGAAAATCTGCATTCAGGGAACTAGGATCAAATTACTTTCTGCTTGGATCCAATTTTAACATTTCAATTTTAGAGAATCCAGAAGTTACCTTACTTTCCTACGTTCTTAGCAGAATGAGTCTTCTCCACACAAAGTTTCCATTCTTATTTAAATAGAATCCTCAGAGACTTTACAGTGACGTAATAATGACCAGCAGCAACTGAGGTATCCTGCCAATTTCAGTAGAGGACATGTCCTGAGAAGGGATTGTTTTCTTTCAGCCTGAAATTCTTCCCCACTAAAATCTACCTAACTATACCATAGTCTCCAAGTAAAGCCAGGTTAAATGACTACCAGTTAAGTTACCAATCTGTCACATAAATTCCCCGAACTGATTAGCAACCTTCCCGTACTGAGAATAATTTGATCTACAACAATCCAATTCCTTGTAAAAAATAATAGAGCTTAGCTGTGGAGCCAGTAAAAGTAATCATTCAGCAGAGATAACTGGTACCTACTCAAAGGACTGGGCCTGCGTACTTTATATTTAGAAAGACTCAACACTGTCTTTTGGAAGATTAAATGCTGTCTAAATTCTGGATTGGGTTTTTACATTCAGTCCACCTAAATGTGATCTCAAGAGAGGATACAGTTGATCTTACTATGCATTATTAAATAGTTACTGAGTTTTATCTCCTATGTGACTACAATTCTAAAAGTATAATTTAAAATGTCATTGAACTATCCTTATGGATTAAAGATGCAATTAAAATAGTCATTGATATTATCATTTGCCTTTGTATTTACGTAGAACTCACAGGCTTCCCGCTTACACAAAAAGAATTTTCTGTTTCTTTAGGTCAATTCTACCCTTGGTCTAATCTCTACACCAGACTAAATTTACTAAAACACTGTATCACCCTAAAATGAAGTATGAGAGTGGATTATTTCAGAGGGCATTTTTCTGGTGGCCTAAGGGGTCACTTGCATTTTTTATATCTTTAGAAATGAGGGAAACAGCTGCTCTGACCTGACAATTCCCACTGCAGTTATCTGTCCTCAAGGGAATCTGACTAAGTTCTTCTGTGTGGGTAATCCAACCGTCAGCTACACATTCTATTCATCCAGAATAATAAATGTTTATAATAATTTCACTAATTCACCCAAATGTTTCTTTTTCCCAACATAGGTAAAGCAAAATGGTATGAATTTTTCTTTTCTTAGGAGGTGTTCCACTCTGCTGTCACAAAAGAACACTGTCCCATGGATTCCTTACCTTGCAATCCTAAATCATCAGATCCTGAATTGGCAATTGTCTGGGAAGTGATATTTGCAAGGCGCTAGTGACATTAATAACAACAGCTGGAGTCTTGGTGACCGGGAGCATCTGACCCAGCTCCTGGGCTGGCCTGCAGGTGCCTGCCTGCAGTTGAGAGAGGATGGAACTTAGGAGTAATTTCTGCATCCCCCTAGCAGGACCCCTATAGTGCCTTCTTATTACAGGTGCCTACAGATCTCAGTTACTGTGGTCTTTAATGGGTGTAGTATTACCCAGGTCAGGCACAGAAGAAGCAAAGCATTTGCAAACATGTATCAGCCAAGATGTTCTGTATTATTTCTCTCTTGAAATCAGCTGTTCCTTCCACAACCATTTTCAAGAGACAAGGATCACAATCCCACTTGGGTTGACGTATGGAAAGTCAAATGTAAAAAGGGAAATAGGACCTTTGATGGTGGAGAAATACTTGATTTTTATTTTTGTTGGTTTACCCATATTTTTTGACTTTTCAACATTTTCTTCCCTTTTTTTTACTTTGTGCAGTTAAAAAAAAAGAGGTATTTGACCACACACGTGTGCACACATGCATGCACACACACACACACACACACAAAGAGGGACAACTACTTATGCAAGATTATTCTGTAATAATCTTTTTGTCTTTAAAAAGCCAGTGAAGGGGCCGGCCCGGTGGCACAAGTGGTTAAGTGCGCGCGCTCCGCTGCGGCGGCCCGGGGTTCGCTGGTTCGGATCCCGGGCGCGCACCGACGCGCTGCTTGGCAAGCCACGCTGTGGCGGCGTCCCATATAAAATGGAGGAAGATGGGCACAGATGTTAGCCCAGGGCCGTCTTCCTCAGCAAAAAAAGAGGAGGATTGGCGGATGTTAGCTCAGGGCTGATCTCCTCACAAAAAAAAAAAAAAAAAGCTAGTGAAGTAGACTACAGATGTAACATTATCATATACTATTGTTCAATTATGTGTTCAATTTAAGCTCTTATTGTATTTAGAGATTTTTTTTAATATCTTAAACTAATTTTGATTTGACTCTCCTAAGCCAGACTTTCTCCAAGTGTGTTTTGCAGAATACTACTGTTCCAGGATGCTCACAGGTGTCTGCAATCAGCTTAGTTTGGGAAACAAAGCACAATACCTACCCTGCCCCCAATCTCCAATCTTTGCTCAAACCCAAATGCTCACAGAGTCCAAAAGGCTTGCAAAGTTCTGGAGACTCAGATGAAAAAGCAGTCCTGGCCATATGGACTGAGTTTGGGTCCATGAGAAACGATAATCAGCTGGTGTCACTCTATTCTATGTCATTCCTAGCTGATGCTGGTAACAGGAACGTAATGTTGACTACCACCAAGGACTATTCTAAAGCCAAAACGAACACTGTAATGTGGCACAGATTTGCAGATATCTATATACATCAGGAAATTATTCACATTCATATTTGACGCATAACCCTCAGATTTTCTAAGATCTCTGTTCACTTTTAAAATTGAAAGTATAATTATCCTTCTGTTCTATTTTAATCTCTAAACAATTCGGCCACTATCAGTGCTTGAGAAAGAATTAAAGATATGTTCCCATACCTTGCAAACAATCTTCCTGTCAGCAGGCCCCAAAGCAGGCCCAACCACGATGACCTTGCGGCTCCTCCCCACCTCCCACCATCTCTACCGTATGTGACCACGCCAAGGGAATGCACGTGTGCTAGTGAGGCTAGGACCCTCAAGTACTCCCACAGAAACCCACACGAACACCAGACTTAAAAGTGTGTGTGTGGTGGGTGAACTGTGTAATTTTACGTTTGTAGCCACAGGAAGCACTTGTTGACCAGTCCCAAGCTGGGCGATCGGATTCCCTCCTGTGGCCTCTGGGGTGCAGCCTGTCACAGCCAACTTTTGTTGAACACTATATGCCAGGCACTGTGTGTGCTATCTCATCTAATTCTCACAGCAGTCTACGAGGTAAGAACTGCAACCTTCTCCATTTGGGGTTGAGGAAACTGAGACGTAGAGAGTTTAAATAAATTGCCCAAGTCTATAACTAAGAGCAGGGATGCAAATCCAGGACTCAAAAGCCACTTGTCTATGTTACACTGAACTGTGTTGGTCTGTTTTGTTCATGATTTTCTCCACACATACTGGGAAAGCTGAGAAGCAAAACCATGACTCATCTTTGTATCTCAGTGTTTTCTCCAGTCTCTGATGCAAACTAGGCACTCAGGAAATATTTACTGAAGTTTATTATTTTTAGATTTATTGTCTCATTTTCCTAGATCCTGGCTACCTTAGATAATTAATTTTGTGACTAGAAAGTCCCACTTATTAGCACTAGTGCTAGTCACATGTCCAAAACCCACAGCTTTCCTCCACAATAATGGTTAACCTCAAACCCCTTCCCCTCACCCACACCTCTCACACTACTTCTTAGTGAAGGATGACATATGTTTACTCTGCAAATCAAAGTTAGTAAGGTACATGAAAACCCAAAGGGATATGTACCTGCCACATATACACACGGACCATCATTAAAATCCTTCTGGAAGTTCTCCCTTCTGCTCTTGATCTGGAAAGACAGATGATGGATTTTGTGCAACATGCAGGAGGAGAATCATATGAGCATTTCAATGTCCACTCAACATAATTTACAGCAATGGATGATGACTGCTTCTACCTTCTAGCTCTTCTGGACTTCTGATTGGCTGTTTATTCCCATTTTTCTAAGCAAATTGAAGAGACTGTACAGTATAATGAGAAAAGTAATGGCATATAACATTTTGGTCTAAAGGAAATGTTGATTCCGGAGTCCCTTTATAAACTCTGCTTTTTCTAGTTGCTTCCAGGTTGCTAATGAGATTATTCTGACAACTCCTTTGGTTATTATGAGAGGGATTTTCATTCTCAAGGTAAAAATATATTCTTACTACCAAATTTTAAATTTTTACTGTGAACCAGTATATACTACCAAATATAAATACATATACGTAAACAAATGATTTATGTTGTGTCCCATGAAAATTATTTATCTTGCTTTTAATCTGAGAGGCTTTTATTGATAATGCTCCTATATTCCTGTATAGGTAATGCTCCTGATAAGCATTAACATTTTTCTTCAAAAACTTGGGCATTATTCTGGACTACCCAACATACAGACAGAAATACTGGCAGGTGTTTATTAAACATTCTATATACCAGGTTCAGGACTAAGCACTTTTAACTCTATACTATCTTGTTCAATCCTCACATGCCTGTCAAGAAAACTTCTACTACTGTTTTCTCCGTTTTAAAGATGAAGAAACTGAGACTTCAAGAGGACAAGAGACCGTTCTAGTTCTGCTCAGTTAATAAGTGAGCAAATCAGGATGTGAACTCAAGTTAGTTGAATGCCAAAATCCACGCACTAAAGGAATCTGCCATAGCCTGTCCCTCATCTAGGGGAAAAGGATAAAAACTGAGCTGGGCATAGAGCAGAGATGAAGCCCTAGTTCTGGGGTTAACTGTGACTTTGTCTGGTAAGAATTTATTTGTTCATTCATTTATTCACCAGGCATTTCTTAAGCACCTATTATACGAAGGACTCAGATTTTGCACTTGGAATATACTACTATTAGCACTTGTTCTGGCCCAGCTCTGAAGGATATAGGAAGCTTATACTGAATTTAATGGGATTTGAGCTTTTTGGAGAAAAATTTCAGATTATTATTTTTCCAGATTGTGGCAAATGAATAGCCCTCATGACCCCTTCTGATTTTTATATACAATGAGCTAAAGCAGCAATGATTTTTTAAATGATAGGTTTTAAACATTCACAACTGTAAAATATTTTCTCATACTCAATCATGAATATGATTTTATATGACAAGTTAATTTTGAATAAAAAATTGTACTTTTTCCTTTAAAATGAAATTCTCAGGCAATACAGTATCGTGAAATAATGGTTTAGCCATCAACCTCTGTGTGCTTCCGTTTTTCAATTTTGAGAATGGAGGTTTTGATAAAACATACATTCTTGAGTTAATGTGAAGACCTGTGAGATAATTCTTGGCAAACCACACCAAGGTTCTCAAATGAAACCAATTTCCCAAGTATGAAACATTAACCTAGATAGAAAATACATGCTAGGGTCAGAATGATGCCTGCTTCATCAAAGCCTGGCAACTTCGATGACATGCACATTGCAGGTGGGAGACCCAACTGACTGCTGCAATATCAGTTTGCTAAATTAGATAATGGGCACATCACAACCCTTTTATAAACCCTCTTTCATAAGTTATGATTCATTCATATACATATTTCAGTTTAAACCCAGGTCAGTTACTGACAGAAGTTGTGAATTAACTTTCGACATTAAAAACATCTTCCTAAATGTCAATGCTGATATCTTATTTGAGGTAAGGATGTGACAGAGGTGAACAGACTTAAGAAATTTCTGCTTTGCTTTTCTTTCCTGTCTTTTTAAATAAGAATACTGTAAACCTTACTTCCAATTGTTTTACAGCTCAATTGATAAGGTGTGTTCCTTTTTTTTTGTTCAAGAAAATTTAAAAGCAACTAATTTAAATATGCAAAATTATCTTGAGTTGTTCATACGTGAACTTAAAAGCCGTGCAACACAGGAAAATTAAGTAATTATGCCTCCAAGTTATTTACTGCAATTAAGCTCATTTATCATATGCAAATTAGTGCAAACTGGTCTCATTAGTTACTAAATTACTCAATATGAGCTGAACAATGTAGCACTCCAGTTTGTAATGAAAAATCCCTGTAGAGGCAAGCAGTATCAATTAAGCTAATTTGCATATGCAAATATATTCACTAACTTTCTCTTTTTCTATATTTAGTTTTACATTTCCTTACCATTCTGGATCATAGGGAGACTATAGGGTCACTCACCTTTCTTTCCTTCCTCTATCACAGCTAAAGAATGCCTCTATTATTTGAAGTTATTTTATTTTATTTTAGTACTGATGGCCAGCAGGATACTACTTTGCCAATAAGGTCCATCAGAAATAAGATGATGCAATTTCCCTACAAATGACTATTTCTTTTATACTTTAAGTTCTAATAAAATAATAAGGATTAAATTCTAAGGCATTCATAAACTAGAAAATAGACTTGAACATATCCCTATCTCTCACAGAAGTCTTTTGAAAACACTATCATCAAATGTAAAACGAATGTTGATTTGATTAGGCAGCATCTTAAATAATAATTTGCATCTTTGTATTTGTCAGCTTTCGAGCTGTTTTAGGTATTATTCACTTTTCTTTGTCCAGATGTTTGAATGGTACTGCTACAATTTTCTCCTGCTGAATGAGATTAAAGGAGATGCTGATGATAACAGATTTGGCGTTCTCCACCCTCCACCCCAACGTTGTTATAAGCGGTTTCTTTTGCCTATACAGCCAATCTAGTTTCTGTAAATAATCTTCTCAGTCTTCTACAATCGACCGGTTCTCAAAGACTGAAGCAGGCCTGTAGCTAAAAATACTTGAACAATAACAAACATATAAAATATCACAAGATATTCTGTATTTTGTTTTCCTTATTACATCAACCACAAATTTTTAAATATTTCTGGTAGAAATCCTGCATGTTCTCATTTGTCTGATGATAATTCTGCAGGACCAAAATAGTGTGCAGATCAACTAGTCATGATTCCAGGGTATGCCCTTAACCAATCTTTAATATGTGATTAATAACGGAAATGCAGCAATTTAAATATAAATCCTACTCTGACTTTTTTCTACATCTGACTCATAAAAGCCTCTTGTAAACCTAGGCTCTTCTTTTACATGAGATATGACTCTACTCTGTATTCCACGGCTGAAGGTGTTGAGGAAAGAAAAACCACATGATTGAAATTGGACGTTTCATTGAGATCTATGGTGGTGTCCATCTCACCCACACAAATCTCAGACTACTTTACCTATCAAATAGAAAAACAATCACATTTGAGTTCCCTTCTTCCTCACCATTTTAAGAAAATACATGTATTTTTTTCTTTTTTGGGGGGAAGATTAGCCCTGAGCTAACATCTGTTGCCAATCCTGCTCTTTTTGCTAAGGAAGACTGGCCCCGGGCTAACATCCGTGCCATCTTCCTCTACTTTATGTGTGGGACGCCTGCCACAGCATGGCTTGATAAGTGATGTGTACGTCCACGCCCAGGATCCTAACCTGCAAACGCCGGGCCGCCAAAGCGGAGCGTGCAAACTTAACCACTAAACCACCAGGCCAGCCCAAGAAAATACATACTTTAATTAATCTGTTCTGCTAAGGTAATGGCCATATCTATGCCTTCTACAAGAGAGTTGTTCTACTAATAAATGATCCTTGCAAAAACAATTATTTCTCTAGTTATGCTGGGGAAGACAGGCAGTCATGCAACCATTCTGCCCAGCCTTTTCTGAACCCCTCCCCGTCAGAGAATCTCAGGTATTATAATCTTAGAATGTTCTTGATGGTTCTCTCTTGAGCTCTCTCAAAGGGTCTGCCCGTGGGATTCACTGGCAGTTTGGGGCTTAACTGTTCTAAGAGCAATGCAAAAACTCCATCGTGTCCATAAATAATACAGGGTCAATGACATAGATATGGGAGGGTTCATGCAATAGAGCCAAGCTCAAAACTGACACATGGATACCATGCTTCCACCATTATCTCCTTTCAAGGCATTTCTTATAGAATATTTTTTTTTATTCTCCCAAGACTTAGTTTAAATAATAAAACATGTGGGTACATATTATAATTATATTTCTCCACCTCAGAAAATTTCATTTATTTTAATATCTAAAACTAGTTATGGATAAAGACCAGCCTTTGATCACTTTATAAGTATGTAATAGACATTAGTAATGATATGTATTACACGTCAGAAATATAACTTACACATATTTATCTGTAGTTCACCATAATATGCTGACAGTGAATACAAACATAAACCTTAAAAATCTTACACATACAAGGTTTGATCTGATTGTTTTATTTTAACACCCGTGAGGTGAGTAAAGCAGTGTGACTATGAAGTATGCAAAAACATCTGCAATTTTATATAACAATTTTATAAGCATTATTTACAGAAAAAAAAACCCTGAGCCTTTCTGCTAAGGGCACACAAATAATTAAAGCACTCCGTTTATAAATCTGCACTAAGAAAAAGTCATTCCACTAGTTAATTTTATGAGTTACAAAGATGACACTTGTTACCGTTTTGTGTTTTGTTCACTTTGACAAAATAAAATATGAATATTCTATCTGGCCTCTAAATTGGGAAAGTAGAAGTAAATATCACTCATTTTTTGTATTAAGGAAATTATGAAGTGGGAACAATAATGCTCATAGAGAGCTTTTAAAACAGGAACCAAATTAGTGCTTAGTCACATTGCCAAACGAAGAATTTGGGAAAGATCCCACATAATGAACTAATGTTCTTAGGTTTTTACTTAGCTTGTCACAAAAAGCACAATTCCTAATCTTGACCCTTTGCCCTCCTGCTCCTCATCTGATTAATAAAAGTCAAAGAAGAACAAAGTGAATTAAAATGCCTTGACTCAGGCCCAATGCATATACTCCATACCCTGCAGTTGTAAGGCTGACATCACTTGAAACCCTCAACTCTGCTGCAGAAGATGCCTCTGTCCTGAAATTCAGGCCTGAAACAGCTACAGTTCACTGGGGCTACAATACTGGTCACAGTAGTGAGGCTTCCATGTGAATGATGTGAATGGTGGCCCCAGAGTTGCATAGTACGCAGCCTGGGCAGTGGCTTTGCCTACATACACCAGTATTGGATAATTAAATTGAAAAATAACTTTGTAACAGTTGGTTTTATATTGATAGAATCACCATTAAGTTTAATTTTTTCCCTCTTAGTAGGAAAGAAGTCAAATTTTACAGGATCCACCAAACTTTCTAAATTTTCCTAAGAGAGTATATGGCTAGACATACACAGCAAAAACACATACTGCAGTCCTCAGAATGGGTGGACCAAAAGTTAAGGAGTCCACTGCCATCTCCCACCCCTAACTCTCTACATGAAGGGATCCTTAGCATGGTCTTCCATGACACATCACTGGGGGCGCAGGTAGCAGGAAAGCTTGGCACCTGGTACGGTGAGGTCATGGGCATTTCCCTAGCCCCACCCTGGTATTCAGAACTGACCTCTACTTTACTTTCCAAATTCCATCCATAACCCACTTCTGTCCATTCCAAACATAAATTATTTCCTTTTATTACCACTGTCTTTAAAAATGTCCTCATCATTTCTTGGGAAGTATTATAATCTAGTGTTAGTACCCTGGGTTCAAATTCAACTCTCACTTAACCAGTTATGTGAATTTGAGTCAGTTATTTAAGTTTTCTAAGTCTTAGTTGACTCAATTTTAAGATGTGCACAATCATAGCACTTATCTCCCAGGTACAAATTGTGAATATTCAATGACGATATAAGAAGAGGACTTCACACAATACATCGAGCTTAATACGTATCAAAATTCAATAAGTATAAGCTAAAATCAATCCAGATTAGGCTTTTTCTAATTAAAACACACACACACACACACACACACCCCTGATCTGGTATTTGCATCAGGAATGCAAATTTATAGATATAATCAAAATATTTGATGACAGGAAAATGGTTAAATAAATTATGATACATGCATGTTATGGAATGGCATATAGCCATTAATAATAATGAAAGCTTATCCTTTCTTAATACAGATATGACCACAAGATACTGATTTTAAAAAAGCTGATTGCTAAAGAGCATATAATTGGCCACTGCTCGACCTCATGAATCTCAGACGTATAAACATACTCTAATAACATTAAAAACAAAATTTTCCCTTCACACTCCCTTCTCATCTCCCACTCTTCCTTGACCACAAACATCCAGACACTTCTTTACCTTCTATCACTCTTTAGGTTTGTCTTCTGCACCTAAAACTTTACTGCAACTATTTCAATTGACAAAACCTATGACGTCTCTTCAGTATTTATCCTACTGAAGGATTTATCCTTAGCCACCTTGACATTGTTAATACTCCTTCTTTAAATAAAATCACATCCTGTGGTTTCTTCTTCCCTTTCTGTCTACTCCTTTCTTATCTTCTACTTGCATTTTAAGTGAAGACACACACTGGGGTTGCCTCTCCTCAACCCTCTTCTCTCTTTGCTCCACATCATTTCCATAGTCTGCAACTCACTGCTTGATTTGAACTATCATTCATCTAAACACTAGTGATTCGTAATTCCCAGCCCCATTTTCAGCCCTATCCTTGATCTTGCTCCAGAGGATCAGACTCAGGTTTCCAGCTGCTTATCTCTTTTCAACTTGGCTATTTAAGAGAATATCCCTCTTACTCAAGTAAGAGTATCACGAGACACCTAGTTACCAATCTAGACAACCTGTGATCATTATTAACTCCTGTCATCCTCTAGCCTTTCACATCTAATTCATGACCATATGCCAATAATTTTATCTCAATTACATACCTGCCTCTCCATTCATAGAGCCTCTATCTTGGAGAAGATCTTCATTTGGACTCTTGGACTACTGTAATAATTTCCTAAATGGTCTCTTTATATCAGCCTCTCACAACTCAAAGACTTCCCCCATACTGCATTTTGATAATAACTCTAGAAACAAACCAAATCCTTATCTTGTCACTCTCTTGTATGAAAGCCTTCTCCACAGGCTCATTACTGGTCACAGAATCCTGGGTTGGCTCACTAGGCCTGTCACAATATGCCTCACACAACTTCTCCACCTTCATCTCTTATGTATTCCCCTGTGCATGTGAAGCAGCCATCAAATCGAGCACCTTAACAGTCCCCAAACAAGATCTATTACTACTTGCCCCCATGCCTTTGTGTTTGACATCCCCTTTGATTGGAATATTATTCCATTTTCTTTGCCTAATAAACTCCTATTCTTCCACCAATAACTTGGAGAAGTCTTCTTTGATGCTTTGTGGCAAATTCAGAGTCTCACTCTTTGTAGCCCCGCTGTACTTGACAAGTGTGGTGCTTCTCACTTTATGAGGCCTCCTGGTTCCTCTTTCCCCAAATGATTGCACGCTAGTTAAGGACAGCAGCCATGAGCCTACTACAGCAAATTCTGTGTTCTTACTAAGTATTTGAAATTTTTTTTGTAATGATGATAAACTGTGAGGTTAGAGACCATGCCTACCTTGTTGACCACACAGGCTTTTATCAGATATTTGCAAGTGAAGGAAGGGTAGAAGAAAGGGAAGAAAGCATTCATTCCTGTCCCCATGAATCAACTGGATTCAACCATGGACCCTCCTGAAGGAAAATACTGAAACCATCTTATCCTTGCAAACCATTGAGATATTGTTGAATGTGGTACAGACATGGGTCTATGAGCTCAAGAGTTCTTCTGCTAGGAAGGAAGATAATTAGATAGCTGAGAGGAGGCTCTTCTTGTTACTACTACTTCCCCACCTCTGCCTGCCCACAGATCTAATATTTCATTTAGAGGAGTATATACAGCTCTTCTACTCCATAACCACTAGTGTTAGAATCAAATGATCAGAAGTTCCAGTTTCTATGAAAATTTCAGGATTATCTAGTACAAACACATTTGGATGCCTGACTTTCTTGACCGCATCCCTACTAAGCCACCTATACTTCCTCTTAAAGCCAAAGGCTTAGAACATATCCCAAATGTGGACACTCCAATTTAGAAGTTTTCTTATATGAAGGTGATATTTTTCTCTCCAATTTTCACCTCTTTCTCTCTTCCACACTCTGAAGCCACGCATTAGATGAATACATCTAATCCTTTTTCCACATGAGGTCTTCAAATATAGAGAGAAGACATCCCTTTTAAGTCATGTGTTTTCCAAACTAAACTTCACCAAGCCCTTTGCCACTCCTCATGTAACATTTCTAGCTCATGCACCAGTCTGGTTAGTCTACTCCAAGTGACATCCAGCTGTCTATGTTTCTCTGAAAGTGTGTTGTCTAAGTCAGGTGTGACCAATGCAAAGAGCAGAAGAGCTCAGCAGCCTCATTCTCAATCCTCTATTCTCTCAATGATGCCTAATGTTGAACTGGCATTTGGGGACAGCCATTCTATACCATATTTTTACATTAAGCATACGTTCAATTCAAACTCCTAAGTTTTGTGTTTTAAACTAGTTTTAAATTCTTGCAGTTCCTAAGTCACCCTCCCTTGAGGACTTTGGACTCAAATTTCCAGAAATAATTCAGAGGATAATAATCTGGGGCTACTGTTTGCACCATTTCTTTCATTGACTAAGTTTTACGCGCTGACTGCTTCAGAATATAAACAGGAGTCATCCTGAATCACATCAGAATCTAACTATATATACATATATGGCATGGCTCATACAAAACTTATAAAGAAGATTCTGAACAAAGTAGGTACAGGAAAGAGGGAAATAAAAATTTGAAGATCTAGAAAGAAATGTCCTTTCTGTATTCCTGAACCTAATCTACTGCAAAGAGATTTCAAAATTTTATGTGCACAATAGAATAGCATTCTGTTAAGGTGTATTTCAAGAAAAGTCAGTTGTATGGGATCTTAATAGATATTAAAGGAGAAATGAGAAATATCAGAATAAACAAAAATAAACAAAATAAGGCTTTTCAGGGCCTTAAATTTGCAAATGTGAATTGTGACAGCTCAGACCTAACGAAACATCAAAATTATCTCAAAAGGTTGTTAAAAATCATAAATTCCTGAACTTCACCCTGAAGATTCTGATTTAGTAGGAATATATCCTTTGAACAAGTATCTCAGGTGATTCTGAAGCTGCCAGCCAAGGAACCGCTTCGGAGAATCACTGGGATTTGACCGTGGAGAATCTGGTGATAACAATTTCTAGGGTACGTATTTTTGGCAATAATATTGATTCAATGCTACTTTTGGCTATCTAGAACATGAAAGCACCCTCGAGGCCATTCTTTTAAAACTCTGAATGGACAGGTATCTGGAGCTTACCTTTATTTTTACTCCGAAGTTGACCTAAGAAAAACATAACCACCTTTTCCAAATAAGCTGCCTAAAGATACCAAACACGTCTGTTTCTTTAATTCTATATTAAAAACGTATCTTACATAGTAAAAATAAAAGCTTTGGCCACATCAACATTTATCCTGGAAGCAGAAACAACGTAGAAGAATTATCCATGGATGTGTTGAATTGATGGCACAGTCTTAAGAGAAAAAGTGTTGAGTAAATGAGATGCTGAGTCTGGGATGAACCTTCTCTAGGACTAAGTAACTGCAGTCCGATCCGGGTGACCCTCACATTTATTTGTCATGAAATTCATTGCTAAATCAATTGTCATTATTTTTCTCCTTTTACTTAAACAATATACTTTAAAACTTCATCCTGAGAAAGTCTGTAATTTAGAGGGGGCAAACATTAAGATTGGAAGCACTTACGAATACACACTCAAGAAAAGGACAACTGAAATTTGGCAACACATAAAAATGTCACATTACTGTCACAACATTTTGCTCTTCCAAAAACAATATATAGGTCCAAAGACACACATATATCCACTTACAAATGCAGCACACACACAATCATTCTGGGAACAGCCAGCTACTATACAATGCGCATCAACAGAATGGTGCAATTCATCTCAATTATTACAGCACAAATAATACTTGCCCTCCCTTTCTCATTAATATTCTCTCAAGGGATGGCTTTCTAAAAAGAAAAAAATAAATTCATAAGAATTCCAGAATTTGAAGATAAAATAACAAGTCATATACATAGCTGAAATTAAAAAAAAAACATTTTAATAAAAAGACTAAACATATGAATTTTTCTTAGTAAAATATAAGCAAGTTTCTTTTTCTTTTAAAGGTACCTGCAAAATGTGACTTCCCAAATGTGCTTCAAATACTTCAATGGCCAGGGCACTGGGGCTTCTCCTTCGTTGTGCACCTATAACTTAAAAAAAAAAGAAAGAAAGAAAGAAAAGCAAGAAAGAAAAATTAAGTTGGAGCTCTGATTCATACCTTCAGCTTAATTTCTCTCTAATTACGCCACTAGCTAGTTAATACATCAATGAGAGCTCAGAGAAACACAACCCGGTGTTAATCTTGGTTCTGAGTTGCCCAAGCATAAGAAGAACCTAGGTTGAACTTTCAACTCAGAATAACAACTTCTACACACATTAAAAACCGCATCCAGACTTTTTTTTTTAATTTTCATTTTGGACTGTTTTTCCTATACTGGAGCAAAAACATATGCATGTTCACATTCCTTTAAAATAAACTAACACACTGTTTTTCTTAAAATCTAGGTATTTTTAAAGTATACACTTACTGCTTTTTCCCTCAAGATGAAACCTAAACTTTTCATATCCTCCAGGCTAGGAAAAAGCAAACAGGAAATTTTTTTTTATGTTCTAATGCAATAACTTTATCATAACTTAATAAGCACAACATGTTGGATAAGAGATTCTCATTAATGACTGTTTGCACTAGTGTTAAGTGTCTCAGGACGGCTGGATTTCGTATTTACTGAATATTCTCGTGTAACTATTCCTACAGGACCGCAGAGAAACCCAACAGGCTCTTGCTCAGCATGTGTCTTATGAGGTCAGGGACTCTTTTCACATCTGAATATTCCTGTTCTCCTACTAACTTCTGGTCAGTTCTTCTCTTCCCGGCCTACCCAACACATGTTATCTGCAGGCATCTGCACTCAAGAAGCCCCCACAATCCTTAACAAAAGTGAGCTTAATGCACGATTTTTGTGGGATCCAGAATTGAGGGTCTTCTCTTTACAAATTTTTTTGCATGGGGTCACAATTTGCTTTTAAATCTGTTCTTGGTATCTTGGGAAAAAAAGGTACCCCTCTTTTTTTCAGTTCTCAAACATTAAAATCTGCTTGCTTTCCAGTAATTTATGAAAGTATTGAGATATTTTCCATATTTCCAACAAGTAAATTTTCCATGTCTTCCTGCTTTTCTTGAAAATTTTATTACAAACCTCTGCTCTCTCAAACCTAGGCAGCCTGAACTGAAAATAAAATCAACGTCCCCTACTTTCTTACTTCTAAAAACACTTTCAGCTAGTTGACAAGAAAATTCCAGCAAAATGCTGGCTGGGATAATTCTGCTTCGTTTCAGTTACTAAGTCAGTCAGTTGGATCCACAGCTTAGTAGGGATTATAATATAAATGTACTTAAGATTACTGTGCTGTGAAAAAGCAGGCAGTTTACCCCTGCAATTGTGACTTAGTGTCTGCAATGTCCGAAAGGCACTTGGAAAATAGCATGAGTGTTAAGTATCATTATTACTGGCAAGAGGATATAAAAGGGGCATTTTTTTCCAATGGGAAAATTTATAAAATATAACTGAAGAGTGATTATTATCAAAGAATATTCCAGCTGGAAAGGATCTTAGAGATCTCTCTTCCAACTTCCTCACTTGCTTCAGAAGCAAAATACACAATTAATAATTTTAAAATAGAAAAATCAGTTTTCTATCCTAAGACTAACCTTTACTATAAGTACAGACACAGGATTTTAAAAATTTTAATATTCAGATATACTTAAGACAGTACTAGTGTGTGTGTGTGTGTGTGTGTGTGTGTGTTTCTGATTAATTTCCTATTCTAACATGCACATTACTCCCTTCAAAACTCCTTTGGCATTTTTGATAATGCAGCTGTCTTGCTGAATACTGTTTTCAGTTTCTAGAGTGTTAATTGCACATTATGGTAGCTTGGTGTGAATGATCCCACATGAATAAAATCTGCAGACTTTTTTTTTTTTTAAGATTGGGGGGGTGCTTTTGGGAGGGAGAAGGGGGGAGTTGAAAAACTTCAAAAGTGTCCACTCTGTTTTTGAGGCAGTAATTAGGATCCAGAAAGCTCCTTATTAATGGTTCATAATTTGGGGGCATTTCAGGACTTCCAGTTGTGAAGTTCAAAAGGAACCACTGTGCCTCACAAAAGAAAATGGGCTAATTTTAGAGAACGTAGACTATTCTACAAAGAACTAGATTAAGAGGGGGCCAGGAGAACAACAGCCACCAACCTATAGAGGACCCTAAAACATCCCAGAAAATATAAAGAGTATGTATATTTACTAGAAGGCCCAGTAACAACAGACGTTAGCTCAACTGCCTTCTAGAAGCATGGAAACAGTTGGCTTCAGTGGGGCGCTGCAGGGGTTATTCAAGCCTGGCCACTGATGGCCTTTCTTTTCCTCACTTAGGGCTCCAGCTGTTCTTTAAGTAAATGTTGCTAATGCATACACATTTAGGGATTTTATTTAAAAAACTTATTAGCCAGCCTGGGGATCCCACCAATCTTCATGAGGTCTTAAATCCATGAGTCCTACCTACATAGCTATTCTTTGTTCTTCAAATCCTCTAGAAATCTGAGTGTGCATCCCAGTACATGCAAGCATAACACACAAGTATCTTGTAAGTGATTTCATGCTATTCTATTCAATGGCATTTTTATGGAACTGGAACTTCTCTTGATTTATATGTTTTGCACTTGTGCAGGTGATGTGGGGCTGTAATGACAGTTACTAATTTTACAACCAACATAAATATGTTAAACAGGAGCCCATTATGCCCCTGGTAGAGGCCCAGCTCTGACTCTAGCATTATTGGTAACTGAATAGACGTTAAATATGTACTTCTTATCTTGCACTTTTTATCCTATTGCATTTGACATTTTGAGAATTGAGACAATAACCTAATAACTCAGGAACAATGCAAATATAGTTATTTCGTTCCTCTGTTAATCTCATTGTGTTTAGAGAACATCATTAATGCTGAAAAAAAAACTAAAGAGGCATTTCCTCAATGAGGTCCATCATTCTCACAAAAGTAATACACTGCTTATGAAGCTCTCTCAGATTTTTGTATTTTGGAAGTTGACAGTTTCTAAAACCATTTGGTAGCCCTGACCCAATGTACACTTATTATTGCTGAATTGGTCACTGTTTCATCTGATCTATTGACATATTTCATTTACTTGCTTGTTCAATTAAAAGACATTACTTTTTGAAATTTAAAGAACACTAACTAAATTAACCAAAAAATTGCCCAGCACACTGCTAAATAAATGGAACATATAATCTCCTCTCTGTGAAGATCATGTCCCTAACTCACTGAGAGTGAGATGTGAGAGTTGTAAAAATTGAACAGCTTATACAAACTATTAAAAGAAAAAAAAAATCAAACCACAGTAATACAGTAATTCAACTTCAAATCTGATTCAGCATTTACTGAGTACCTATTTGATGCTGGAAATTGCTAGCCACTGCAAGGTAATTAGCACTATAAAACCTAATAAACAGTCCAAGAGAAAATTTTAAGCAATTTAGAACAAACCTAGGCCCAGCATATAATTATCAACAAACACCACAACACTATTATCTAGCATTTTTCGAGGGTTAAAAATAAAACACCTAGAGTTTTAAGAGACTTTAAACAGAAGAGATACATAGGGAGAAGGATTGAAAAAAATCAACTAAAGAAATTCTGATTATCTCAGATATCTGAAATGATATTATGAATCATTAGGACTATGCATTTGGCCTTTCTCTCACTAAAAAACAAAAGACACAGAAGGCAACCACAATCTTAAACACGTATCTGAAAAATTAGTTTTGTCCCTCAACAATGTCTGCAAAAATGTTCTAATCTAGACTCTTCTGCATAACCTTGTGAGGTGGTCTTTGAGAATTAATTCAGTGCAGTAAAAGACAAGGCCTCTTTCGGGAAATAGACCACACACCCCCAGTCATAGTCCTCACCAGTGCTCGTCACCTTCAGGGATGCACAAACGCCAGGAAGGCTGAGGATTAGCGCTCAGTGGGAGTTTGACCTATTCAGCCAAAAGGTCAGCTTGCCACAGAAGAACCCATTACAAACAGAAATAGGACAGCTCAGTGGACACACACAATGAAAGGGGGAAAAGTCACGAGCCCTACTTGTCTGTGTCCTGCATCGCCCTTTCTCGTTACACCTCTCCCCACCCCCACTTCCACAGAAGGTGGAGCGACCCCAGCACCTCACCAGCACAGTTCACAGAGGGACGTACACCACGGGAGGCGAGAGAGAAAGGGGCTCGTTATTTAAGGGATCAAAAGTGAAGATGAGTACGACCTGTGAGGCAGGGTTTCCAATGGATTGTTTTATTAGGAAAAAGTAATCCCGGGCAGATAGAGAAAACGATTTGAGAGAGATTTCTCATCCAGCATCCACCCCCCCAACCCCCCCCACCCGCCACGGGGAGCAGTGTGGCAGCACAGGTGAATGTAGCCGTAAAGTTGTGCAGGTAGTATTTCAAGAAGGGAATCATCCGCCCAGCAAAATGGCAAGCTTCATGCCAGGGTGGCTGCCGTGTGAGTCGGTCATCCAGGGGCAAGGCTGTTCCCACACTGAGCGTGGGGTCAGGGAGGACTAGAGAGCATGCTCAGTGGAGCCCTGGCCATCACTCCCTGGGCTTGAGCACTTGGGCTAAGCAAAGTCAGGGTCTGGGAGAGAATGGACTAGAGAATGCTTAATGAGCCTTTCCATGGCTACCAAAGAAAAGAAAAGGGATTTCCCTTGAAGAATCTCAATTAGCCTCCCTCTCTGTAGGGCAAGGGAAGCCAGGGAGGGTTTTCCCAGGAGCCTCCGAAGTTTATGAGGTATGGATTTGTGTGTGTGTCTTTGTGTGTCTGTGTTTTCCTATCAAAATAAAAACTTCTGTTTTCATTTAATACGAGACCAAATCTTCATTCTGAAACTGGTCCTCACAGATCTGCATACTGCCCACACTCACAATCGGTATCCTTTCAACTCTAAACTTCTCATTGTTTGTGCATGGCTTAGACATTGGGGGCATTTCAGGTTGGGGTGGAGACAACACACTGGAAAAATTAGTGCTAGGTACCAGCTTAACCCATACGGCAGCACATTAACTGAAACTCTGTCGTCACGAGCACGGTATGTGGAGTTTCCACATGATGCCTCATGTAAATATCTGAAAACAAATAATAACAATATACTTCCACTGAGATTAGTTTTTGCCATTTAAAATATAGGACAAGTGATGACCATGTGAATGCCTGATTAACAATAAATACAAGAAAGAAAACCTACTATATTCAGGAATAGTACACTTTGGGTATATTTTTAAAATCATATTTAGATTTTTAAAAATCAAAATATACATCTTCATAATTCACATCCCAGAACCCATTAACATATTATATTGTCAATTTAGACAAAAAAGAGGTATTTAATCCAATAAAATAATTGAAACTCTAAGAAGTCTTATGCTGATTCGAAAATTCTTTGATGCAACATATATTTAATAAATTTCTCTTACAATATAAGTATGGATTGAATGCATTAGGGAAAAGCATTAGGGATGATACAACTGTGAAAGTATTAATACTTACAAATGAATTGCTGAATTTGGGAAAAAGAAACCATGTCTGCTTTTCTCAAAAAAACATATCTGTATGGACTTACCTAGTAAGAACTAAGGGGAAAACATAAAAACATTCAATAGATCTGTTTAGTAGATGGTGTGTTTATCATGCACTTCTTATCTTCTGAAAAACTAGAGTATTCACATGGTTTTTTGAAGACTTTTCTTTATCATCTTCTACATCAAAATGGCAAAGTTATCTAAAAGTGAAATAGCACCCAAGTATTATTGTAATAAGTCCTCACGGTGTTTTTGTGTATTTGATCAGCAATGAATTACAGGGACTGCTTTTTAGTACAACGTTTCCTTTTGGGAAACTTCAGGAGCTAGCTCCTGAAGCAGATATTTCTCCATCTGTAGCTGGGGAAAGGGAACATATCCTTTCTCTGACAATCTGGTAGTTACTATAGGAACTATTATACATCCCTGATATGGTCTACGTATAGGTGATTAACATTCTTCCTGAGAGAGCCCAAACTTCCCCTTGACAATGAAATTGTGAAGGCAGTGGGTTAAGCTGCTGTTTGGAGTGACAGCACATGAGGGAATGATGAAGCCTTGACAGTCAACATCTCTTGGACAGAAACTTCAGGAAAATGCAGGCACGATCCAGCCTGGGCTGAAGGTTGGGGAGTGGGGTACATGGTGGGAATCCTCAAGAAATGCAAGGAGGCATGGAGGGAGCAGAGCAGGCCATCGGACCAGACTCATAGATGAGGAAATTCTTTACTCTCCTGTAACTTCAAACTAATTGTTACAAATCCAAGGAGGACTTTCAAAAGGTAGGTATTACTCAATCATTTCAATTTTACTTTCTTAATCATTTCCAAATACAGTATATTAAAAGAGGGCATTTTTTTAAGGACAAGTCCGACAACAACTTATAAGACATCCAAGTCTTTTCTCAATGTTTCTTCAACAACTTGATGCTACAGGGATTGCTTTTGGATGTGAAGTTTAAAATCAACTACTTAATTCTCTTTATGCAGTGAAGGGAATAAGAATTTCCTCTTTTTCTTTAAAAAATAAATGAAGGTAGAAAATTGATCATAACTAATTCTTGTTTTGGATTCCCAGCAGAGAGGTAGGCTGGCACCCCCCTCTCATTCTGAGGAAGTTGTAAGAGAGAGGCAGTTATACGGTGACTTCAGAATGAAGAAGGTGGAACAGGAGAATCTTCAGGTGGCAGAGAGTCTCGATTTTTATCTAACATGAACTCAGCAAGAAGACATAAACTAATTAATTCTGGCTTCAGGGCTATGGTAACACATATGTATGGAGTCTTACTATGTGGTAGACAGTCTGCTGGGGACTCAGAACACAAAGATGACTGAGACAGTCCACTGAGCAAGGCAGTCCCAAGGGACAGAGGTCCAGTGGGCCACAGAGAGGGCAGTGCAGACATGGGCCCGGGCTTGAAGCCTGACCACGTGCCTGATGTGGGAGGTGCTCTGCTTTCTGAGGACAATCCACAGGCTGTGGTTCTGAGCTTCTTCTCTTGCTGTTGTTCTTGTTGTCTCTGTTCTTATTTAAACTCCTCTTCTTCCGGTGGCCACTTCCCTCCACAAATCACCTACTCCGTGTATGTCAGAGGGAATACTGCGTGTTCTCATGAATTAAGCACACAGTTCTTAGAAAGACACCAAGTCTGACTACAGCTCTCACAGGGAAAAATAGAGAGAACACATCAAATTCAGGATTTGAATGCAGCACTAACTTTGCAAAGTTTAATACTTGTCCTTTAATTGGTAGAAATGACCAACCCCATGCTGAAAATTTTTTGAGCAGTTTAAATTTTTAATGGAGGTTAGATTTGGTATGCTCCCTCCGTAGGGGCCAGAAAAAAAGGATTATCATACTCTCATTTTGAAAACTGTCTTAAAAGCCTTTCAGTTGAGTGCTGCCGTACTGCTGTCACCCCTTCTGACCTCGGCGGCACACAGGCTGTTAGTGGCAGGATTGTGCCCAGTTGGAAGGGGTGGGGATTATCATTAAATCAGTACGGTGTCAGTCTGTACTCACTGGGAAAAGGAAGAGGTCTACATCTGTTATCTTGATTTTTTTATCAAGTCTGATCCCAGAACTTGATGTTATGACATTTGTAACATCTGCTTCAAATACTGAGGTAAGTCAGGCACAACCTTATTACTTCCAGTCTAATGCTCCATCCATCCTCCGAGTTTTTCTAGGCCACTGATACCACAGGGAGCTAAGAAACACTGGATGTGCAGGAAGCAGCTTGTATTTCTGTGGGAGAAAAAAGGCAATGTCTCTTGCCTCTTGCCCCCTGCCTCTTCTCTATCCTGTTTATCCATTCATATATTCAGTCATATTCATATTTTCCTTCTCTCTCCCTCTCTCTTGCTTTTGGGCCACATCAATACTTGGCAGTGTGTTTAGGGACTCTCTTTATGCCAAAAGAACAGTCAACATAAATAGTTCCATGAAGCAGTGGGGGCTTGGCCCAAAGGACACAATGCTTTGCTTATAACAGCACCTGCTTGAAAAGTCACTCTGAGAAACTTCCAAATCTTAACCATTCCAGGCTATGGTATTACATTTATTCATCCAAAATTTGGTGAACACTTATAATATGAAAGATATCAACCTCATTGACCTAGGTGCTAGAGATGTCAGCCAGGCTCCCATTTCCATTTCTAGAGGCTTTCTTTATATGCAGCAAAAGAAAGGTAAAAGCGTCCATGCAAAATATGCATTGAGCCTCTTCTCTGTGCTGGGCACTGTCAGATGATATAAAAATGAAAAGGCACCATGTGACCTTCCAGGTGATCAGAGTCTAGCGGGAAGACTGACACACAAGCAAATGAATAATATGCAATAAAGGTGCAACTCTCAACTCAGGATGGGCGCAGGGAGAGTGGAGGCAGTAAAGGCCTCAGAATAGGGGTACTGTTGGAAGCAGGCACGGAGGGTGAGGTCACATAGGCAGTGAACTCCGACGGTCTAGACCCTTGTCAGACATGAGGACAAGGACAGACGCACGTTAACATAGCTACAGGTGCAAGGTTCCAGGCTCATCATCTTCAACTTGCTTTTTCTTAAGCTGCAACACCAATGCATTGTCACACTCCTACAGATACATGCAGGGCTGGGTCCCCCCACTAATACAGCACCTTCTTAGGGCTCGGTACTACAGCTTAACAGTCACGTGATTATACCCAGGAGGAGCAAGGTCCATGCAGCTCTGTCTGAAAACCTTAACGTTACAATTCGACCTCCTGTGCTACTTAAACACCACTGCTTACATCAACACCCCTCAAGTGCACACCTACATGACAGCATCCAATTTGGCATTGTGTGAGGCAACTCAGTCACCAAATGGCCTCTCCTATCACCTTGGAGTTCTGAAAGGTACTATCGTGTCTCAGGTACCTTACTGTAGGACATCCGATTCCTTCCCAAGATGCTGCCTGCCCTCTGCTTGCAGGGAAAGTTCAATGGCAGGAGTCTCATTATCGGGAGACAGCCATGCACAGAGGAAAGGATTTGGGTTCTGGAGTCAGGCTGACCAAGTTTTAAGTCCTCCATTTAGCTTTAATTGGCTGAGTGGTCTTGGACAAATTAGGCTCTGTGGACCTCAATTTCTTATTCCATCAAAAGGGTTAATGCCTCAGAGAGCTATTGTGAGGATATGTGACATGCCCTGTCCTGCTTTAATGTTCCTCCTAGAACTTACTCGCATATTGTCTCTCTCCTCCACTAGCATGTTACCTTCCTAAGCTGGAGGAATCATTTGTGCACTGCCAAAACAAAGCAATTAGAATCAGACCCAGAACATAGAAGGTTCACAATAAATATTTGTGCATAAATGAACACTCTAGAGCACGGTGCCTAGCCCCAGGGAGGCCTTCAGCACACATCAGCTCTCTCCTCGTTATAAAAAGCAGAGGCTGGGCCAAAAATGACCTTTCTAAATCATTATCTTTATCCCAATTTTAATAGGAATATTAGGACTATTTATTTCCTAAATATTAGAAATATTTAGGAATTATTTCCTAAAATACTAGAAATATTTTGTTTCTCTGTATGTTGGTCCTGGTTTCTGCCTTTCCTACGGTGTGAAATCAAATTTACGGTGTCACCACAAGCCCTGCAAGCCAACTGTAATCAGGGCCTCAAACCAGTGCAAACATTTCACACATACTTGGGCCAAGAGCCAGCAATTCACTGAGTGTCAGCAAGTGCCCACTGAATTTTCTTTTGAAGGATTCACTCATGCCCTATTCCAGCAGTAATTGGCATTCGTTTTAAGATGCTGAATGCCTCAGACATAACTTGATTAGGTAAATGTACACAGCCACCACCACTGGAAACCAAAATCAGCTCTTACAACCCCACCATCTTCCTTCTGATTTCATATAAACAAAAGCCCACACAATCATCAACGGTAACTGAGCCGGAGCTAGGTCTTACTTATGTTAGCAGATCAAGGTCTGCATCACCATTGCCATCTGCCTCTTGGGGACCAACAGAGGCTATGATTTAGGCAGAGTTAAAAGCTAAATAAGAAAGATGAACACTATTTGGAGTGTAGAGATTAGTAAACAGGCTGACAAGACCGTGAGACCTAGAATTAAGAACAAACATAAGCATAAACTTTCACACTCACCACCACCATCACCACCATGAAACATATCAAGGAGAAGAAACTTAATTTGAAGACCTACTATTTAGATTCAAGGCTAAACTCAAGCCTCTCTCTATCAGAGGTTCTTAACATGTTTCTTTCTTTGAATAATAGAGCTGTTTAAGCAAAGGTTCTTCCTAAGGCAATATGCAAACACAAAACTTTGCATACACAATAATAAAAATTCCAGAAAGCCTCTGAAAGCCATCCACAGACCTCAGGTGAAGAACTCTTGCTGTAGATCAAAGAGCCAAAAATCCACATATATTGTTTACCAGCCTGACACTTAGTGGGACTGAACAAATGATTCCTTGAATGAATGAGTAAGTAATCAAATGAATACTCAGATGAATGAATGCAAGAGATCCAGCCAAGAGAGAATAGACAACTAAAGCAGACACTTGTATTCTGTGTGGGGCTGCGAGACTGAAAGCAGCAGCCAGTTAGTTGGTTTATTCACAAAAATTGCTTTGTGGAATTATATACTGCTCCTCCCCTTCTAAATGCAGACGGAGGGAGGAAAGGAAAAAGAGATAATGAAGGTTTGCAAATGAAGTGGGTACAACTGTGCAATCAATCAACATTTTCTGAAAAAGAATCTGCATCACTTGCCAAAAATCTGAACTGAATAACTGAACCAGCATTCTGATGAGAACGGACTTTGCCACTAGCCAGTCCTTTTTATTTGTCTTCCAGCTGTCTTGCTTCTCTTTTCCAGGAAGCCACTGGTCTCTTCAGTTTAGGGGGTTCAGGCATGGGAATTTCTTTAACCATGGTCAAATGCACATTCCACGTTTATTCTTTTAATAAACCTTTACTGAGTGTTCACTCTGTACCAAGTGTTACACTAGTTGGAAAGGAAACAATTCAATCATTCATGTAAATATTCACTGAGGGCCTACTAAGTGCCAGGTACTCTTCTAGTGACAGGCCATAGAAGAGCAAACAAAGGAGATAAACATGCCTGAATGGAACTGAATAAAGTGAGGGAGTGATGTGATGTTCATGCGAAGGGAAGACAAAGTATAAAGGCCCTGAGATGGGAGAAACTTATCACGTTCAGGAAAGGCATGGAGCCAGTATCTCAAGGAACCTAGAGACTGGGGAGAGAGAAACAGAAACTAATAAAATAATGATTTACTTGGAGGATCTCAGGAAAGGGGACACATAACTCCAGTAAAATTCAAAGATGTAAGAGGAAAGAGAGTATTTGGGCTGGAAATGCGCAGAAGTTTTCCAGGCAAACCAACCAGGGATTGGTGGGGGTGAGGGGAATGGCTGAGGTAGAGAGAAGAGCACATGATGGCACAAAGCCAGCAAGACGTGCACATTCCACATGTAGGGGTAGAAATGTCAGATGACATCTACAGGCCAAGTCACAAATGGTCTCACAAACACTGCAAGGGAGTTCACAGTTTACACACGGTAACTGGAATCCATTCGAAGAGTCTGAGTAGGGGAGGGACATGAGCACATGTGTGTGTTAGATCAACAGGGTAGTAGTGCACAGGGTAGAACTATGTTTGGAGGAAAGATGAAAACATGGCTATTGCAGAGTCTAGGCAAAACGTGATGATGAGCTAATCCTAGTAAATAAGTTAGAAAGACTGTAGAGAGGAGTTTGGTTTTAAAGGTATTTAGGAAGTAAAGTATTTAGAAGCAAGTTTTGTGATTGACTTTTAAGGAAAAAAGATGAGTCAAGCATGAATTCCACGTGTTTGGGTTGGTAAACAGTATAGATGGTTTGATCATTCCCTGCAATAGGATATTTAGAAGGGAAGAAGATGCTAAGGAGAAGATGGGACACTGAGGTGTCTTTAGGACAGGCCCACTGAAATGAAATGTCCAGTAGACCTGAGGCTCTGGGTTGAGGTGTGGTAGAGAGGAGGATTTAGCTGTAAGTTATTAGCATACAGGTGGGTGTAGAAGCCACAGGAGGGCAGAAGGAGAGGAGGGCAGATGGAGGCGAGGGCTGGGAGCTATCCTGGGGAACATCTGCATTTATAGAAAGAAGGGGAGGCAGCAAAGACCTTGAGAATGAACACCCAGTGGGGTAGGAGGTAAAGAAGTGATGGTGTCCTACAAAGAGGAAGAACAGAACACTTGAAGGAGTAACTCATCAATTACGTCAAATGTCACAGGAGAGCACGGAAGACCTTGGATGGGGGCACAGCTGTCAACTGAGGAGTAAATGAGAGGTGAAAACCATGAGTTATACACTTTAAATTCCTTTTCTAGAAATTTGGAAGTGAAAGAAAGGAGACTAGGGATGAAAGCTGGGTAAGGAAGAGAACTGGGAAAGCACCGGGATGAAGAGGTTTTTTTTTAAAGTGACTTGACGACATTTATACCTTGAGGGGAAGAAGCAAGCAACTGCTATGAGATATAGAAAGATGGAAAACCCTCCAAAGAAGGTACAAAGTTGCCCAGAGATTAGGGAACGCTGAGAAATAGGTAACATAACTTTTTTTTAAAAAGTCAATATTTTACTACAACCTGAATCTACAAAAACGATGTCCCATGGTGTGATGGCCCATCCAGCCTATAGGATCTCAGCTTCAGAGCAAGTTCTCCTAGATGATGGTCAAACAACATAACAATCTATGATCCATGTTCTGAAGTATATTTCTACAGGGAGAGCTGCTTAAATACATCTAAATCAAGCCATCATTGTCCTCCTGAAACCTCCATCCTTTCTCCTCTTCTGTTAAGAGTCATTCTGCTGGTTCTGCAGGCTCATTACTTCAGGGCAGTCTCACTCCTCCTTGGTTTTCTCCACTGTGAAAATAGGGAAATCAAGCATTCTTTCCTAAGATCCTGGTCTCCACTGCTGGAGTGACTTTCCTGCCAATTTCATGAAAACATGAAACTCCATACATATGAGTTTACAATGATGCCAACATGCTAAAAAAAGTGCAAGACCCCACTTTTGTATGACACTATTTTAAGGCTTCCCCCTCACCTCATGCTACCAATATTGTCCCTCAATTCACTCATCAACTAGGATGCTCTCCCTTGGTCCAGCTGGTCCCCAGTCTCTCTGACCTTGTATCTCTTGCCATGGTAAAAGCTTTTAAAATGTCATAAATAGGGGAATTACTCGGAATTGCTTTTGGAGTCCCTATAACTCTTGGGTCACAAAAGCAATAAGTACTTCTTCCTTGCTGCCAAGATCAGTCAAGTACCCATAGGCAAGAATTGCAACAGATTAATAATATACCCAGGTGTGAACTAAAAGAATATTAAGTAATCAGAGAAAACGAAAATGCCTTTTATTTGTTGGAAAAAGCAATTGAAAGGGGAAAGAACCTCATACGCCTCCTGAATTATTTAATGAATTTTGATTAAGCCAATGAAGAAAGAAGTCCAACACCGCTATGTGTGGGAGAGAACAAGACTTTGTTTCCCAAGAAATATTTCTTAAAGAAAGCAGTCGCTTCCCCTTCAGTGAGGTTGAATTTTCTAGGTGGCAAGAGAGAGAGACCATTTTTCCTGGAATTTCAGCCTCATCCACAGAACTCCAAGTCCTAAATGTTCACCTTCACTCCTTCACTTGCTCCTCTTCGCTGTCTTCCCTCTTGCTCTCCCTCCCCTCAAAGACAGCTCACTTTAGGGCTTTCAGAATCTGAAGGGACTGTGTGGTCACGTTTATTTTCTTGGGCCAACTTCACTTTTGTTCCTTTGCAGCATTGCTGCCATCCCCTTTTTTTCCCTCATACTTTAAACCATAGTTGAGAGTGAGAGTAACCTATATATCTTTTCCTCAGAAGTTTATCCGCTCATTTACTGACTTTATCAGAAAGAACTTCTCCCATGGTTAGTATTTGAAGATAGGTCTAGCTCTGTTCTCTGCAATATTCTTCCAAGTATCTTAATATTTTCACTCATCTTAGTCTTTGAGTGTTTAGGAGTATTTAAAAAGGTGGGGAGGCAGCTGTAGTTTAGTATAAAGAGCATAATTCTCGGAGACAGAAACCTTTATTTCTAGTCTCAGCTCTGTCATTTACCAGCTAGCGAACAGGGTAAGACACTTGACATCCATGTCTTGGTTTCCCCATCTGTACGGTGAGATAATCATCCCTTGCCCAAAGAGTTGTGGCCAGGGCTAGATGCCAAAGTTTGTGACAGTTTTCTAGCAAATAGTGAAGAATAAATAAATTTTAAAGCAATGTGGATTTAAAAAAATCTCTCTGTAGCAAAATAAAAACAAGTGCTGGTAAAATGCTTTGAGGAGGAGGATTAAAGAAAGTCACTAAGGTGATATTATATAAATAAGACTTTTCTGTCATTTCCTAGCTTGTGTGTAACCTTGAGCCAGTTAAGAAAAATCTCAGAAAAGTGTGGTTACCAGAAAGATGAACATATTACCACTGGCTTTAGCATACAGTTGTTTCAGGATTAAATGAGATAATGTACGTAAAGTGCCTAGCGTGGTATTTGACACATATGAGGTGTCCACTAAATATGTGAGTTTCCTTCTTCTTCCTTAAAAATGTGTATTTTAAGAACCATGTGCAAATTAAAAAAAGAAAAAAAAACACTTGCAGATTTTGTAGAGTAAATCATGTCGTGGGGCCTTGTTCACAAATAAGAGCAATAAAATGGTTATTAGAGACAGAATATTTTGGCGTATATGAAAATTCTTAAGACTATAGCTGAACTTTGAGTCTAGAGTGTGGATTTTTAGCATAACAATCTTTTATGAGAGTAAACAGAGGAAGATGGTGTGGTGGAGTTGGGTGTATACATACATATGCCCTACTTAAAAATCCACACTTAGATCTCAACTTCTAAACATGTATATCCCTTGGGAAGCTTGACTGAACGGTGCTGCCTAACGCAGAGATGCGCACGCTCCAGCACCGCCTTCTACAACAATGGTAGGGGCGTGAAGGTTATCTTCCACTTTTTGCCAGGAGGGATAAACAGTTAGAAACAAAACAGACCCACACATCCTGCCCCCTCTATTCTTCGATCCTGACTGGTCATGTCAGGTTTGCTGTCGGACCCATCTGGACAGCAGGTGTGGGGCTGCATGGCTGTGTGTGTTTGATTATTGCCCAGTGAGTCCTTCCAGAGGGCACACCGGACTGCCGACCAAGCCTCGGTAATAACGCGCAGCAGCCTGCCCCGTTTACAGGCGTAAGAACGACAAATAAAAGAAAGCCGATTCTGAATTTTTTAAAACCACGCTTTGACCAGAGGCTTTTAACAAAGCCTCCATATATCAGTCAAAGAGCGAGCTTGGCAGGCTTGTATAGAGTCTATTAAAGGGGGAATAAGCTTCATGAATTTCAAGCGTGGAGGGCTCTAATTACCTCATGCTCAAACTTTAACTACAAAACTCAGATAAATTGCTGCACTAAAACCATAGAAGATCCTCCACCTGATTTGTGCCAGTGGCATCTAAAGCTGAGCGACACTCATCCCAGGGAGGTTTTTCAAATCAGTCCTGAGGGAATATGTTCTGGACCTGTCTCTAATGAGTATGTGCGGATTACTTGGATGTTTTGGTAAAGCTACCTGGTAAATTAGTCAATCTGAAATTTTATTAGCCGCAAAGCATTACAGCAGTCAGTCACATAGCCCACGAGTACTGAGGGAATTAAAATCATTTTAAGCATCTATTAGCCCGGTACCAGGAATCTGTTCCAGGCCCTAGCTGGTAGTTGTAACATTAAACTAATTGGCTAATAGCTACAGCTGTCTGCTCAGTGTTTTGTTCTTAGAGGTGTGGCCCCTTCTTGAACCAATTTACGTACACCCAGAGGGGGGTCCCATATTTATTCTAGTTCAGTGTATGATTTGGATTCAAAAACAAAACAAAAACCACAAAAGAAAAAGTCTGTATATGTAAACCATAGTGCGAGACAGCTAAAAGTTGGAATTCAGTGAATACGGGAGGCAGAGAAAAATGCAGAAAACAAACACCACTCCCAAATATTCAAAGCATTCATATTTTATCAGAGATGCACTGAGGAGAAATGTGGATTTCCCTCTGCCTGGCATAACCCTCTCCATGGCTATTTATCTAGTTACAAACTTTTATAGATGTGAAATATTTTAAGAAGTCCTTTGGAAATGGCCCGAGGTAATTTCAAACTTAACAGACCCTGTCCCACCAGAGCTCATTACAGTGAATTTTATAACAAAGTACCCTCTACTTAATTTTCAGAGCCTAGCCAAGCGTACTAGAAACGCAGCTGCATTAAGTGCAATTAATGGTACAATAAAAGCAGCGAGGGCTGTCTCACACCCAAGAACCAGCAGTAAACACTGGCTCCACACTCTCCAACGGTCAGTGATGTGTCCGAGGACCTGGAGTGTGAGATTTCTGCATCAAGGGGGAAACAGCTCTCTCCTGCTAGAGAAAAATCTTCTATCCTTCAACAGTTCCACCCAGAGCCTGTGGAAAAGGATATAAAGTTATTCCCTCCAGTTATGTCACCGGCATCCCTAGTCCCTTTGAGCAGGGGGCCAACACAGGAAGCTCATACTCCCATCAGTGAGAGCAAAGGACAAATTCAATTTCACCAAAAATGAATCTAATAGCAAGTGACTCATCACACTGTCAGATGCCAGAAAAAGGAAAGAAGTATCCAATCAGAATAGTATGTTTATCCCTTTCAAACAAACCAAAAAGACAAAAGTTGGGGATGGGCAGGAACAACTATAATGACGTTTGCAAACCTCTTTATTGATGAAAAATCACCACTAATATTTGAATATGAAAGACATCCAGAAATGAGCAAAAACCTCACTGGCTGATGCAATCATGATTGTTAGACCATTTGTCAACCAGTTAGTTAATTTGTTGAATACAATATGTAGTCAACCACGTCTGGAAAGATGATTTTATATACTCATCTCCTATAAGTCATTAAAACAATTTTATCATGAAAAGTAGTAATTAATTATAACTGTCTCTTAGTAATCCAGTCTGCATTCAGGGTCCTATCCCTCTATTTCCATTCCTGGATAAAAATCGTCATTTAACAATATAAATAGGCTAGAAAGTACACTGAAGTTACATTTTTAACTAAAAAATCCCTACTAATAATTAAAGTGCAGAGAAATCTTTCTAATTATAATATTATAGACATAGGGAGCTTAAGTAAAGAAAAGCCAAAGATAATCATCAAATTTCATATTACTAAAAACATGCTTCTCATCTCCTTCCTCAACAAAATTCTCCCAAGAGCTTTTACACTAGTTTTAGTTTCATCATTCTTCCATGGAATAACCCACGAGAGGGGCAGAGAAAATACCATGAGCGTGGAAAGCGCACCATTGAAAACTCAGGCTGGAAGTCACGAGAGTGAGCCGGAAGTCACGGGAGTGGGGAGTGAACCGGAATCCAACCCCAAGGGGAGGCGCCTTAGTGACACCAACTGAGTCCCTCTCCCCCAACAAAATGACCTTGACCACTTCTTCCCAAAATGGAAAGCATGCCACATCCCTAAAGACAAATAAACAAACTGATAAAGAAGAAGGTTCTTGTGTAACTGGAAAGAGAGTCATGAAGGGGAACTCCAGACCTTGACATGGCCGCTGGTCTCTAGGAACAACTGGAAATAAAGAAGCTACCACATGAACAAAGGCCTTTTTGCAGCAGAATTCTGCTGCATTTTACAGAGGTCTTGTAAAAAAAGACAAAACTAGACACATTTTCAAAAAATAAATTAATGTTGTTCTAGACAACTCTGTTTCTGAATGAACTCAAAAATGGTTAAAAATGTCATTTGTACCATTGCTTTCAAAATGAGGGCTTCCATTTCTAGTCCTCCCTTTAGAAAGTTTGCTAAATCATGCCATTATTTTTGTGAAAAATAACACTAACAAGTCTTCTTGATTGACATGGAGTTTAAATGTATCCACCGGCAGACAATTCTCAACTTAGAAATACTTATGAGTGCCCCCATCCCACCCTCCTTCGCTGCTGGTGCTGCGTCCCCATGGGGGAAAAGTAGGCGAGAGGCTGCAGGATGATAAGAGCCCAGGCTCTAGAATCAGGCAGATCAAGACTGCTATCACGGTCTTGCTGTTTACCATCTACAGGATTTCAGGCCAGTTACTTGATCTTGCTGAGCCTTGATTTCCTGCTAAGATGCTTGCTCATAGGGTCGAGAAGAGAATTCAAGTATACAAAGTGCAGGGTATGTCCTGTGTACTCAGGTGTTAATTTCCCATCCTCTCTCCCTCCACAGTGGAAAACTCTTGACAAACAGGGACCTCCCTGGAGGACATGCTCCTGCTGACTAGCCTTGCAGTGCTTTTGTTTATACTATTCTCTTGGCTCTGACTACCCATCACCCTCAATTCAGTTTACACAAACTCTGTCAGTTCCAGCCTCATGCAGAAGCCTCAATCACACAGCCTCCCCTCAAGGAACAGTTGGAAGGCATCTTGTTCTGCTCTGAGCTGGTAGGACATAGTCCATACCGTTCTTCCAGCTTTCACTTTATACCCTGTTTATAGTTTTCTTGTGTGTGCTCGCATTTTAATTTGTGACGTGACTATTCTTATTTATAACCCACAGTGCCAATAAATATTTGAGTGGTCTTCCTAAAAACATTTCTTAAAAAAAATTTGTTTTTTCCCTTACTTTTTGCTACAGTGTCTGAAATAATACAAATAACCCTGGTTAAAATTTGTCTGATTTAACAAACATGCTGGTTTAGAAAGTGAACCTTCTGAGTAGCTAAAGACTATTAATAATTTACACAGCAGTGTGCATTGATGCCACCAGTTTGCTTTTCCCTTAATCCCTAGAGGAGCTGAGCTGTAATAAGAGAACTGGAATTTTGCTAATGTGGAAAAAGAGATCATCTTTGAACATGGAACTCTTTCAGGGTAAGGAGCTTATCTTACCTCCCTTTTCCCCAAATGGCAGACTCGGGGTTGGATGTAGAATAGGCCTAGGACAACTGGGTACTTGTGGGCCTGAAGAAACCTTACTAGGGGGTGAAGGAGGCATCAGCAATGTTGATAGAAAGGTATTCCAAACAATTTTGACCTATTTCAAAATGGTGCCCAGCATCATGTTAGTGCCCAGGTGGGGTGATGAACTCCCTCCTGCTCAAGATCATAAGGAAACCCACTCCCAGGACCTACAGACATGAAAGGATGCTTAGTTTTGTCACTGAGTTCCATTATGGGCTCTGTGGACTCAGATAGGAACCCAACTTCCATTTAGTCTATTTTTTCCTGGAATGAATGCACTGGCTTTATAAACTGAAAGCTGAAAATTTATGTTTATAAATCTTTCTAATAGATCCTAATTTCCTTTAGGGCAAAGATCACAGTTGAAATGCTCCTAACCCTGAATCAACATTTCTGTGTACCCCATAGTCTTTCCATAAATATGTGATGTTGATAATGATTAATTTCCAGCAACTGAGAGTGGCTAGTGAAGAACGAAATGAGATTCCAAGAAACAGTGTCATTCAAGATATTTTTACTTAAGTACTTAGCCGAGATGTGAAACATAAGGGAAGGAAATTTGTGGTCTCAGCAGAGGGTGGCTTCTCTCTTGAACTGCACATTCATCCTTGGGCTGGTTACACCAGCTCATATGCTCCAGGCAGAGTAATAAAAGCTTAATTCCATATCCTTCCACCTGGCTAACTCAGGTTTTGTGAACACAAGAGAGGAAGCTAACTTCAAGAATATCAATCCACTTCCTTTCATGAGCTATAAATGCACTCTAAAGTAAAAGATACATATAAGGATCTCTTGACCTGGTATACCTTTTAGCTTTAAGTGGAATCGACTTTATTTTCCTGTCAACTACAATTTTCACTAAAGACTCCTGACTTCTTTATGGCATAATAAAGTTTTGTCTAGGATTACAATAAAAAGCTTTCATAATGTCCATGACCTGAACATTTTGGATTAATTTTTAAATTGCATCTGAAAATCAGTACAAATGGCAATTTGATGTTTATGCCCTTGAAGCCAGATTCATCCTCTTGTCTCTCTCATTTGGTTCAGATCTTTTAGGGCAAGTTTCATTATGTAAAAGCTAGGTTTGGAAGAGAGCTTTGCATAGGCTCAAGTAAAGTTTACATTTATTTCAGTTTGACATAGTTTCTTCTAGAGCAAATTAGTTATTACTTGTCCTCCCTTTGGGAAAATATAAATATTTTTGAACATATCCTTTTGCCACATTCCTTCCCATTAACATTTCCTTTAACTACTTGGCCAAAGAGAAGGAGAGGAAGAAGCACAGCAGAGCCTGCACACAATTCTTTTCCATTTCTTTCACTACTGACCACTGCCCTTCTCTGTTCTCAGCACCCTCCCTTTCCACTCTCACATCGAGGAGGAGTGGAGGCAGGGTGACATTTGACTCCGTAGTGTCACACATGAATAACATTCAGCCTGTGCCTTCCTTCTTTCCTTCTGGTATTTTCTAATGGCATTAACTGTGCAATGGGCTGGTCTTATAGTCGGTCCAAGGAAGAGGAAGGGACTTGCTTATTGACTTATGAAAAGTATCTGATAAAACTGTATGCAAATAAATCCTTTTAATTATATGGGAAGATATAAGCTGATAAATAAAACTGCTTTATTATTTTATTCAAATGTTAAGTTTCCCTCCAGCATACAATATTTTATTAGACGAGCAAGTAACAGGAGTTCAAAATGTCATTCCCATATGCCTGAGGTTTGTTTATTCGGTAAGTATGTATTGATCACCCACTATACTCCAGGGACTCAGATGGCACTAAGGAAATGATTAGGAATAAAAAGAGACATGGCCCCTGCTTTCATAGGGATAGATTACAGTCTTCTGGATTGGGGTTACAGCAAATGGAACCCAACTACAAGCATAGCACTGGTTATACTACAGCTATTACCATATATTTTCAAAATGTCAAAACATGGATGTCACCGTGTTGAAACAGAAATTTGCCAAGTATTAAAGTAACTGGTTGCAGAGTGTATTCAATAAGAATATAGAATAATTTTTACACCTGGAACGTCATGACTCTAAAATGAAGAATTAAGTTCCACATTCACCACTTACATTGAGAATTAAAGTGCAATTGTGCACAGGCTCTATATTTGTCGTTTTTTATTCAACAACTTCCAATCTCTGGTTAAGTAAACACACATGTTGCTCATCCAAATGGAACCAAGTTTGTGCTCTATGCCCTCTTTTTTGCAAAGAAAATCCTGATTTTCTTGGACAGGTAATGTGCCCATTTCCAGGAAATGAATAACAATTGGCTTTAAGTCAGTTCTCCCATATCTGTGATCCCATATCTGTGATCATTCTAAGTATGGGACCATGACTCAGTTCTGCCCAATAAGACATAAAGGGAAGTCCCCTGTGAAGCTTCTGGGAAATATTTCACACTTCTTCACATTACTTGTTATGTAAGGACCAATGGTTGGAGCTGCAACAACCATTTTCCCACCATGATATGACAAATCTTGAGTGGAAAAGGCAATGCACTGCAGATGGCAGAGGAAAAACAGAAAAAATCTGGGTCTTGGCTGACCTTACTGAGCCACTGCAAAATGTCATTTCCATATACCTGAGGTTACCTATCCACAGACTTCTCTTACTATAAGATAATTAAATCATGGTATTGCTTAACCAGCTATAGGTTGCATACTCTATTATTTGCAGCTAAACACACTTTAACTGATATACCTGGTAAATTTTGTATTTAAACCACAGACAAGACCTTGCACAGTCACTCAATCTCAAGGTGTCCCCCTCAATTTTGGCAGTTTTAAAATTTTTCATTGAATGTTCCAAGCTTGAGACATCCCTTGTCATGAATGCCTACAGTAATTAATTTAAGCCTAACACTGAAGGAATATAGTGGTTGGGGGTGGGGGAAAGAGGGGTGATAGTGATGCATATAGAGAAAGCACATAGGAGAGGACGACTAAACTGAAAGAAATGGGATATAGAAGTGGTGGTACTTAAATATTAACTTCATTTCTGGAAATAGAAATGAGAATCTCTACAATTCAACCAGATGAGGGAAAAAGAGTTGTGGTATAAGACTAGAGACAAGGAGAGGAAAAGAAAGCCGGAGAAGTGCCCACAAAATAAACCCTAATTCATGTCTATAGTTTCAAATAAGCCCTAGTTTGACAAAAACCTAAAGTAGCTGAACTGCCCCACATAACACATCCTAGGAATGCATGGATTCAATTACTGAGCAAGAGAGACTACCAGCAGCAAAGATGTTATTCTTGGAATTTCAATGCAAAGCAAATGTACAGATGTTGGCATAAAAGCCAAACTGTCTGAAATGGAATTGAAGAGAGAGATCCGGGAGAAGATTAGAAGAGATAAAGAATTAAACATGCAATAAAAGAGACCATTACGTGCACGGCGTCGAGGCTGGGCAGTCAATGACTCCTGACACTCAGATGCTAGTAATGGTGATATGTACGGGCAAAAAAATGGGCAAGGGTACAGAATCAAACAAATACTCTATCAAAATCACTATCTCTGTGGGCAGGCTATAAAAATCATATCATTCTCATTGAAAAATAATTCATTAAACTGCACCCCAGCAGGATGTAAAGAACGACACACAAAGATACTGAGCAGCAGGGGGCAATAAACTTTATAAAAACTGTTAAAGCATACAACAAAGCAAGAGAATACATGGAGAAAACAATGGAAATGTCAGCCCAATTTATAAAATAACCATGTTAATACATAAATGCAAACACTTCATGAAAAATATACATGCTTATCAGATTAAAATTCACGCTCTGCATAACCACCCTTGAGATGTCAAAGCTAACCTGCTGCAGGGCAGCAAAATAAAGGCCAGCAGGTTGCCACATGGAAAGGCTGGTCCAGAAGAGCTTCACACCAGGTAACCTGCTGAAATGCCATAATTGTTTGCAGGTATCGAGACATTGCTCCAGTTACAGACACAAAGGTTAACTGAAAACAGGGCCACACACATTCCACGACTAGTGATGTATAAGGACACTTGTAGCTCTAAGCTGGTAGGTGTGGGCAACCTTGCCTCGAATCCAGTTTCTTCTAATTATCTTTTGGGTGGTTCAGTGAGTAACCCTACTTGGACAACTGTTCCTGGGTAATGTATAGCTTAGGATCACCTCAAAGCATGGAAGGCATCCATGAGCCCTGTGTCCAAATGGTTTTCCTCCTCTGCTGCTCCCTGAGGATCTGAACTTACCTCCCTTAAAAAATTTGGGGGATTCCTTAGACCCATTATCACTGAAGGCCACTTGAGAGACACTAAAGTTAGCGTAACTGAAGTTAAATGCTCTGTTTAACATTTTAGCAAATATTTATTGACCAAATTTCCTCCTGCCACCTTCACTGGGTAAGGAGGAGGAGGTGGGGGAGGGGTGGGCATTAGACCAGGGAAGAAAGGTAAAAGGAAAATCGTATCTCCCCAGGCATCATGGTGGGGCAAGGATTGGTGACAAGATGCTAATAAACCAGAAAGGATGACTGAAATAAAAATAGATCCCTGAAGATAAACTGTGCTTAAGAGGACTTGCATCTACTTATAATGATGCTGAAGTGGCCAAGATAAAGCTAATGAAAACTGCTTTCAATGATCCCTCATCTCTCCAAAATTATTTCCTAGCTTTAAAGGCATACCTGTGCTATCTGGACTCTTCCTCACACCAACAAGATGTAGGGCAACAGAAACAGAACCCAGGATAAGAAATCTATAGAAACCAGTACAGCCATTAACACCTGCCAATCTGACAGGCTTAACAGATAGGCAAATACCATATTTCCTAATTAAACATGTCTCCACCCAATAAGCTTGTGATGAAGCAGCCATTCCCATTAACAGTCAGGATCCCTCTGTCCCCCATTCCCATCTCTGTCTCTCTCTCCCTTTCTTTAATTTACAGGGACACTAGCCCATAGCACAGAGAAATGGCCTACCTATGTTTGTTTTAAAGTTTTTCCATAAAATCATGTTCAGGACCTTAAGCCTTCTATTTCTGTACCTTTTAGATTACAGAAGAAAAAATAAATCATTTTAGCCAAATTTTCTTGTAAGATTCCTGCTGGGTTGAGACTTTGGAGTTTAGGCTGGAATGAATTTTTATGGCCAAGTTATAAACACCTGATACTCAGCAGGTGCCACTAAAATGTATAGATTTGAGATTACATGTGGCTTCCCTAATTTCCAAAGTTGATCTACTTGAAGATAATTTGTTTTTAAAACTGTCCAACTATAAAATTCACTACATTTCCTTTCACTAGGTTATAAAGATTAATTGGAAGTAACACATGATTGCAATTTACAGGTCAAAGAAAATTTTGCCTGTTCAAGTAGAATTTGGCACAGGAAAACCGCACATCCTCCAGCTGAACTCTGAGATCAAAGCAACCAAGAAATAAAATATCTTGCAAGATTTGTGTATTTGTTGGTTTGCTTATTTTTATTGTAAGATCAGAGGTGATAGGTGTGTGGCTTTTTCACTAGAAGGAGCAAACATTTTAAGATCACAAGAATACAACAACCTCTTCTCTGCTTTAATTATTTCTAGATTCCTTTCACAAGCCCCTTGAGCTAACAGTTTCAACATTATTCAGATAAATTGTGTAAGAAATCATACCTAGCAAAACTGTATCTATGGAGTTAACCCATTAGCATGCCAAAGCAGAATTTTACAGAACTGATCAGGCAAGGTTTGGATTTTAGGATGAAACATCTAGGGAACCCTAACAAAACGGCCCTGTTCCTTTCACCAAAAAAATGTCTTCGGGTACTTTCATGTTTTATCTTTTAACCTATAAATAATATTCAAGCAGTAGTGGGCAGTGTTAATAACTGGTAAATTAATAAAATATCAAATGTTTAACTTCACAAAATGAAAGCAAAAAACTATTGCTACCTAAGAAGAAAGAAGCCAAATAAATCTTATACATAAATAAACACCAAAACACTATTCCGATAGAAACTCTTTATACTGTGTGAATGGCTACAAATAAAACAAGTATATGTGTTATCATTTAGGAAATGGACACAACGGGTGGCATGAATAAAAAAAAATTAAAACTGCCAAAAACAAAAAACTCGAAAATCCGTCCAACCATTGGATGGCAAGGAAAGAGTTAAGCTTTTTGTCTCTGGCTCACAAGGTATTACAACTTCAGATTTTGCATCCTGATATCGTGGACCATCATCTTATATCCTTCATTAATTTGGGTATTCCAATGCATCATATTCATATTTTATCATTTTATTGGTCATAGGTTAACTTTAAATTCTTAAATACACACACATACACACATTAGATTTTCTTAAAATATGGATTTAGGAACAAATTTATAGGAAGAAGTGAAATGCTAGTTTAATGGGAATTTTATATATTAGGAAGAAACTCTAAACCCAAACACCACTTGGTATTTTTTTTTTCCCTCCAAATTAGACCAAAACCTTCCTCCTGATTATTTATTTATGTCATTTGACAGGACTAAAATCAGCCTGTCTCCAAATTTTGCAGCCATCCATACTTTTTCTAATAAGAACTAATTTTACAAGGTCCTTTCTGGCCAAGAAACTTCCAACCACTATAAACTAGTCAGACACAATACAAGATGATTAGACCAGAGTATATAGACTATGTAGCATAAACTGCCAGTTAAACATTATAGCATGCTTCATTTTAATCATGTAGCTTTCATCTTTTTTGAACACCCTTTTAGCATCTCTTGAAAAAAGAGGCTTTGAAAAAGCTGAGCTACTGCTAAACATTATAAGCTGATGCTGCTATACTGTGCTTTACCCACTGCCTCCCCACTCCCTTGAAAATAAAAAAGATCGCTCTCAATATTTTAAGGTCTAATAATTATGGTCTTAAATGAGACAGCACACTATATTCAGTTGAAAGGTCAATATGAATCAGGGTTGAAACGCAATCATGTACCATATTCAGATTTATCATTATTATGATAATGTATTTAGTATTACTAACAATAATAAATAAATGGTACTAGCAGAAAACTTTATGGCATGTATTATTATACGTTTAATTACAGGGTTAATTTATGTTAGGCCAAATACAATGCAAGTAAAACAAAATTCTACATTGCTAGTTACACAAAATCCCAGTAAGCAAAACAATTTTGGTGAGTTTACTAAAGATGCCTGCAAAAATATAGTTTACTTTAGGTCTTAATAGAATGGGAAAAGACGTATGAGCTTCAGAATATGTAATTTCTCACAAAGCCTAATGTGAATTCCTATGTTTTCCCTATTTGGTGACCATGCTGTCTGAGAAGAATTTTTGTTTTAACATAGATATCTTCTTTGACTGCATGGTGAGTTGGAGCCTTTTCAATTCCCTAATATGTGATTAGAAAACAAATTTCAATTAAAAAAATCTTTAAATAAGATTAATTTTATTTTGCTTAAGATGCATAAATTAGTGTGTCCTCATAACCATAAAATATTAAAACACAGGATAGTATTTAAGCTTATAACATAAGGCTCAATCATCTTACTGCACAGATGAACAAATAGAAGAATTTAGAGAAATAAAATAGATTTGCCAAAAGTCAAACAGCTAGCTAGCAATTAAGATTCTAGGTCTTCTGACTTTCAGGCCAACGTGCCTTCCATTTTTTCCTTGGGAAAAAAAGAAAAGGAAAAGGTTGAATATATCATATTCAAGTATAAGTTATGATAGATAGTACACCAAAATATCCCTATAAGGGTTGGTAACATCAGCAATAAAAAATAATAAAAGTCTCCATGGACTGGGAATCACTGGGATCTTGGCAAAGACTTAAAAGGAACTCTCGACCATCCCCCTAAGCCACATGTATTTAATCATTTATTCAAAAACCAGGGCCATCACAATTCTTAGAAAAACGCAAAGAGAACTCAGGTCTTAGATAAAAGATGGTTTTTAGAATAACTATTCAGAAGGGACATTTACATCTAAGAAACAGACACACATAACAACTGTGATTCAAATTTTATTTTGAAGTGATGCCAAAAGTTATCAAGTTTGCTCTTCACAGGGCTCTTTCTTTCAACATTGTACTGGAGGTTCTAACCAGTGCAATAAGGCAAGAAAAAGACGTTAAAGCCATAGAGATTAGAAAAGAGTAAATGAAACTGTGTTTATTCATAAATGACACAATCCTATACGTAAAAAGATCCTAAGGAATCTATAAAATAATTTTAGATATAATATGTGTTAAGCAAAGTTTCAGGATAAAAGATCAATATATAAAAATCAATTATATTTTGATATATTAGAAAATATTTGAAAATTAAATTAGGAAAACAATTCCATTCACAACAGTCATCAAGAAGAATAAATTGCTTAGAAATAAATTTTAAAAAGTATAAAATTCTAGAAGAAAACATGGGAGAAAATCTTTTTTTTTTTTTTTTTTTTTTTTTTTTTTTGTGAGGAGATCAGCCTTGAGCTAACATCCGCCAATCCTCTTTTTTTTGCTGAGGAAGACGGCCCTGGGCTAACATCGGTGCCCATCTTCCTCCACTTTATATGGGACGCCGCCACAGCATGGCTTACCAAGCAGTGCGTCGGTGCGCGCCTGGGATCCGCACCAGCGAACCCCGGGCCGCCGCAGCGGAGCGCGCGCACTTAACCGCTTGCGCCACCGGGCGGGCCCCGGGAGAAAATCTTTTTGACTTTAGATTAGGCAAAGATTACTCAGATATGACACTCAAAGTATAATCCATAAAAAAAAAAAAAAAAAAGAAAATTGGACCTCATCAAAATTAAAAACCATTGTCTTTTCAAAAGACACCATTAAGAAAATGAAAAGGCAAGCCACAGACTGAGAGAAAACATTTGTAAAGCATATATCTGATAAACGACTTGTATCCAGAATATATAAAGACCTGTACAATTCAGTAAGATAAACAACCCAATAAAAAATCGGCAAAATATTTGAATAAGATTTCACCAAAGAAGATATAAGAATGGCTAGTAAGTACAGGAAAAAGTGCTCGACATCATCAGTCATTAAGGAAATAGTGGTAGGCAGAATTCTAAGATGGCCACTCAAAATTCCTGCTCCCTAGTTTACATGTGCTGTATACCCCTTTCCTTTGACTATGGGCAATACTTGTGAATATGATAGGATTTCACTCCTATAATTAGGTTGAATAATATGGTAATGGTGAAGGACTCCTGCAGATGTAACTAAGGTCCCTAATCAGTTGACTTTGAGTTAATCAAAAGGAAGATTATCCTGGGCAGGCTTGACCTAATCAGGTAAGCCCTTTAGGAAGGATCCAGATCTTCCTTGAAAGTGAGATTTAAAGTGAGAGGGATTCTTCTACTGGCCTTGAAAAAACAACCAACCATGTTGTGAACTGCTTCTGGAGGGGGCCACATGGAAAGGACCCCTCTAGGGTGGCCTCTAGAATCTAAGAGTGGTCCCAGCTGATAGTAAGAAAATGGGGACTTCATTCCTACAACCTCAAGGAACTAAATTCTTCCAGCAACCAGTGAACTTGGAAGAGAATCTCGAGCCTCTGATGAGATGGCAGTGCCAGCCAACACTTTGATTTCAGCCAGTGGAACTCTGAACAGTGGACCCAGTTAACCTGTATTCAGATTCCTGACCCACAGAAACTGTGGATAAAAATGTATGTTGTTTTGGGGCCAGCCTGGTGGTGCAGTGGTTAAGTGCGCACACTCTGCTTTGGTGGCCCAGGGTCCCCAGGTTCGGATCCCGGTTGCGCACTGATGCACCGCTTGTCAAGCCATGCTGTGGCGGTGTCCCATGTAAAGTGGAGGAAGATGGGCACGGATGTTAGCCCAGGGCCAATCTTCCTTGGCAAAAAGAGCAGGATTGGCATCGGATGTTAGCTCAGGGCTGATCTTCCTCACAGACACAAAAAAATGTATGTTGTTTTGGGCCGGCCCGGTGGCGCAAGCGGTTAAGTGCGCGCGCTCCGCTGCGGCGGCCCGGGGTTCGCTGGTTCGGATCCCGGGCGCGCACCGACGCACTGCTTGGTAAGCCATGCTGTGGCGGCGTCCCATATAAAGTGGAGGAAGATAGGCACCGACGTTAGCCCAGGGCCGTCTTCCTCAGCAAAAAAAGAGGAGGATTGGCGGATGTTAGCTCAGGGCTGATCTCCTCACAAAAAAAAAAAAAAAAAAAAAATGTATGTTGTTTTAAGTTGCTAAGTGCGTGGTAATTTGTTACACAGCAATAGAAAACTAATACAGAAATACAAATTAAAACCACAATGAGATATCACTACATAATCAGAAAAACTGAAAGTGGCTATAACACAGACACACACAAAAAAAACCTGGGACCATCATACATTGCTGGTGGGAACGTACAATGGTCCAATCCAATCACTTAGGAAAACAATTTTTGCATTTTCTTTGAAAACTAAACATGCATTTACCATACAACTCAGAAATTCCACTAGTACGTATCTATTCACGAGAAATGAGAACATATGTCCACACAAAGACTTGTACATGAAGGTTCATAGGAGCATTATTCAAAATAGCCCAAATCAGAAAGAATCCAAATGTCTATCAACTGGTGAATAAATAAATAACACATGGTATATCCCTGCAATAAACTACTACTCAGCAATAAAAAAGAACTAACTATAGACACAAACAATAATTTGAAATAGACTCAAGAACATTATACTAAGTGAAAGAAGCCAGGCACAAAAGACTGCATATTGTATGGTTCCACATACATGAAATCTCTAGAAAAGGCAGAACTACAGACAAACAGAAAGCGGATTGCTATTTTCCCGGGGGTGGAGTGGGAGCAAGGACTGACTGTAAGTGGGCATGAAGGAAACTCTTATAGTGATAGAAGTCTTTTAAAACTGGATTGTTGTGATGGTCACACAACTTGAAATTTACTAAAAATCATCCAACTGTACACTTAGAGTGTGAATGGTATAGTATGTAAAACATAGTTCAATAATGCTCTCAAAAGCAAAAAAAGGCTTTATCAAATCAAAACACCATTATAAATAGTAGTGAAACAGTGGGATAGTTGTACTATAATAAGACAAAGTGAACCTGCCATACCTACTTTCCAAATATTTCCAAATATTTAGATGTCAAACATTGACCCGATGACAAGTCAGCTTTTCAACATTTTCTTCTTCATATTCGACATTAAGAATTTTATATTACAGTCTACCTGGCTACAAAATTTTTCTTTCCCATTTACATTATACTTCTGACTCAAAATTTCCTGGGGGAGAATTTTGACATGTGTTGTATCTAAAAGAGGCTGGTAATAGTAACAGTCAAATTAGGCCATGTCTCCTTCAAAACTCCTTTACCTGTAACTTTTCTGATTTTTTTTCAATTGCTTCAATAAAATGGACTTAAAGTCATGCCAGTGTTCACAGATTGGTATTAATTAGAAGTGATGCAGATTTAAAGTTTTATGTCACATCTACAGTCATATGGGTTTCTGGAATCCTGACAAATTTTCTTCCTTTTAGCCAAATGAAAATTCTTTGACCTTCGAACAAAAGAAAACAACCAAATCAAAACTGTTGCCAAGAAACTGACCCAAAACATTACTCAAGAAGCAAGTCAAAAAAGAAAATAAAAGCAATAAATTACGATGGTAGCTGTTGGGGATATTTTCTATTAAAGTCACTTTTAATGAGTATGTTAATATTATTTTCCAATCAACTTCTTAACTATTTGGAGACTTAATAATGAAATAAAATTGCATCCATCCAAATGAGTACACTCTTCCAAGGATTCTTCCATACTGAATACAATGGACGCCCAGAGAAAATGTCTGGGTTTGAGTCTTGGCTCTTTTACTTAAACTTGTTGAGAAATCTTGGGATAAGTCACAATACTGCCCATAGCCCCAGTTTCCATATTTGTAAAATAAAACTAATGATAATACCTGGCCTACCTACTTCATAAATTTTACATGAGAACTCAATAAAACAATATGGGTGAAAGTGTTTTATAAACTTGAGTAGTATACAAAAATCAGCTCTTTAGAAAGGACAAAAGAAAAGGATGGTGACCACATTAAATGTCCATTTGCTAATTCCAAGGCAAGTACCAATCTCCTTCATCAAAGCACACAGTAGTCACATGAATCCACAGGTTCATTTCAAGGAGCTCAAAGCACTTCATATGCACCATCTCATATCTTCATCATATCCCTTATGTGAAACCACTGTTCCTACTTAAATAGTGAAACCACTCGAAAAGTTAAATGACCAGTCTCAGTGTTACGGAATGCACACCAATGCTCCAATTCCATCTTCAAGCCACACTATGGATGCTCTGGGAATTGTGTGCATTCTGAGGCCAGAGGTGACAGCTCAAATTTGTGTTCACTGTTTTCTGCAGTATCTG